>NC_091552.1:52727390-52734890 GCF_042767895.1 Penaeus vannamei
CCAAAAATATCCACACACCAAAAATATCCACACACCAAAAATATCCACACACCAAAAATATCCACATTCACCAAAAATATCCACACACCAAAAAAATATCCACACACCAAAAAAATATCCACACACACCATAAATATCCACATTCACAAAAAATATCCACACACCAAAAATATATATCCACATACACCAAAAAATATCCACACACACCAAAAAAATATCCACACAACAAAAAATATCCACACAATCCAAAAAAAAATCCATACACGACAAAGATATCCACACACACCAGAAAAATATCCACACACACCAAAAAATATCCACACACACCAGAAAAATACCCACAGACACCAAAACTACCCCCCCCACACACACACACACCTACCAACCCAAAACCCCCCAAACACCCACCCCCATAACCTCACACACAGACCCGAGAAAAACACAACACAACACAACACAACACAACACATCCGACAACTTAACCCAGGGTCCATAACCAAAGGAAATAAAGTGGTCCTCTGTTAAGTGGAGTTCTGGGCAATGGAGTCAGCGGATACGAGGATAAACGGACCACTTTTTGCTTCCATCTCTTGCTTGCTTGCTTGCTTGGACCCACTCGCTTGCTTGCTTGCGGATAAGGAACACCTGGGAGTGAGATAGAGATAATGAGGGGGATTTTAGATGGATGTTGAAGGGGGGGGGTGTTATGGGGTGGGGGGGTGGGGGAGGGGGAGGGGGTTGTGTGTGTGTATGTGTGTGTGTGTGTGTGTTTGTGTGGGGTTTGTTTCTGTATGTGTGTGTGTGTGTTTCTTTGTGTGTGTATGTCTGTGTTTGTGTGTGTTTGTATTGTGTGTTTGTGTGTGTGTTTGTGTTTGTGTTTTGTGTATGTGTGTGTGTTTGTGTGTGTTTGTTTGTGTGTGTGTGTGTGTTTATGTAGGTATGTGTTTGTCCTGTGTGTGTGTGTGTTTGTGTATGATTATATATGAAATTTACAGTAACAATAATATTAATGCTGATAGTAATAAAGTGACAGTAAGAAAAATGATAATGATTATGATAATGATAGTGATAATTGATGATAATGGTAATGATGATAATGATAATAGCAATACTAATAACGATAATGATAATGATGATCATAATGATGATAATAATAATGATAAAGATGATAATAATAGTGATAATAATAAGAATCAAAATAGTAATGACAACAAAAACAGTAACAAAAAAGAAAAAAAAATAGAGTAAAAATAAAAATGAAAAAAACAATAAAAACAACAACGAAAAAAAAAACAGTCAAAGAATTAGTTTACAATTGTCTAAGAAAAAAAAATTATATTGAACTTCTTTCTTCCCGCTTATCATCCGTCAATCAGTATTTTGTTTACATCTATGCTGACCGCGAATTTATTTTGTTTTTCGTCTATAATTCTTTCTTCCTTCCTTTGTTTGGTTGTTTCTTTGTTTTGCGTTTTTGTCTTTATCGGGTTTTCTTTGTTCCGCGTTTATGTCTTTATCGGTTTTTCTTTGTTCCTTATTTTGTCTTTTTGCATTAATCGTAAGTTGTAGAAAGAAAGAGAAAGAGAGAGAAAGAAAATGAGATCGTATTCTTACACGTATCCATCTCCCTCCTCCTCTTCCTCCTTTTATCCCCCCCTCCTCCCCTTCCTCCATTCATCCCCTTCCTCCTCCTCCTCTCTTTCCCATTCCTCCTCCTTTTACCCCCTCCCTCTCCCATTTCTCCTCTTCCTCCTCCTCCATTTATCCCCTCCTCCTCCTCCTCCTTTTTATCCCCTCCCTCCTCCTCCTCCTCTTCCTCTTCTTCTCCCATCCCCCCTCCTCCTCCTTCTCTTCCTCTTCTTCTCCCATCCCCCCCTCCTCCTCCTCCTCCTCCCCTGTTCCTCCTCCTCCTCCCCCCTCTTCCTCCTCCTGCTCCTCCTCCTCCCTCCCTCTTCCTCCTCCTTTTATCCCTCCCTCTCTCGTTCCCCCTTCCTTTCTTCCCTTCTCCCACTCCCCCTACGGGAGAATCCCTTGGAGACGCGACGGTCCTTGTCAAGAAAATTGCAAGGCTTCTGCAACTTGCAAAGAGGAGGAAGAAGAAGAAGAAGAAGAGGAGGAGGAGGAGGAGGAGGAGGAGGAGGAGGAGGATGCGAGGATTAAAAGTCAAGGGCGAGGGACAGAGAGGGAGAGGGAGGGAGGAAGGGAGAGAGGGGGGGGGAGAGAGAGAGGGGGGGAGAGAGAGGGAGGAAGGGAGAGAGGGAGGGAGGGGAGAGGGAGAATGTGAATGAGAGAGAGAGGGATGGAGAGGGAGAGGGAGGGGGAGAGGGAGAATGTGAATGAGAGAGAGAGAGAGGGAGAGTGAGGAGAGGGAGGGAGAGGGAAAGGGAGGGGGAGAGGAGGAGGGGGAGGAGGGAGAGAGGGAGAGAGAGAGGGAGAGACGAACCGCTAAAGCAAAAAAAAAAAAAGAGAGAAAAAAAAGTAAATGAAAGAATGAAGAACTTAGGATATATACTTTTGATTACATGACGTTTTATTTTTTTTTCGTTTTTTTTTTTTTTTATTTGGTTTCAAGGAACCTGTTTTGGAGATGAGATTTGAAGGTCAGAATATGTGTATGCGTGTAGGTATGTACGCTAACGCACACGCACGCACACACACACACACACGCGCGCGCACACACACATACACACACGCACGCACGCACACACACATACACACACGCACGCACGCACACACACACACACACACACACACACACATACAGACACGCACACACGCACACACACACACACACACACACACACACACACACACACACACACACACACACACACACACACACACACACACACACACACACACACATACAGACACGCACACACGCACACACACACACACACACACACACACACACACACACACACACACACACGCACACACACACACGCACGCACGCACACACACCTACACCATTATCTATCCGTCTATCAACATATATAATACAAAAAAAAAAAAAAAAAACTGTGAAGGAAGGGCGTATCTTCGTGACCATGAAGCTTTGTACCCAATTTACTATTTTTTTCTTTTCTTTTCACCAGTTTGAAGGACAATTATGAAGACGAAGGCGTAATTTCGCGCCAAAACGACCGAAGGTTAGCTGCCCGGTCTTGTTGAACGCAATTTCCTTAGCGCTTCTTGCCATTCGTAGAGGAATAAAGGGTTATTATATTTATGTATATTTGTTATTTGTTGTTATTATCATTTTATCTGTTTTCAGCCTATTGTAATGAAGAACGGTATTCTTTCGCGCCAAAATGAACGAAGGTTAGCTGCGTTCCTTAGCGCTTGTCATTCGTAGAGGAATAAAGGGTTATTACATTTGTGCACATATGTAATTTGTCTTTATTTTAGCTAATTTCAATTGTCTTTATGATCATTTTAGCTATTTTCAGTCAATTTTGATGAAGAGCGGTATTCTTTCGCGCCAAAACGAACGAAGGTTAGCTGTCTCGCGCTTTCTGGTCTTATTGAACGCACCTTCCTTAGCGCTTGCCATTCGTAAAGGAATAAAGGATTATTATATCTGGTATATTCGTAATTTGTCTTTATTTTTGTTTTAGATATTTTCATATTTTTGGTGATTTGACTTTATTCTCATTTTAGACTTTTTTTAGTCTGATGTAATGAAGAATGGCATTTTTTCGCGCCAAAACGAACGACGGTTAGCTGTCTCGCGCGTTCGGCTTTGTTGAACGCGCGCTTAGCACTTGCTGTTCATAGAGAGATAATTCGTTTTATACAATTATTCTCTTTCTATTTCTAGTCGACTGTAATCAAGTACAATATTTTTTTCTACAAAACGAACAAAGTTTTGCTAACTCTTGGGCTTGGTCTTATAGAACGCACATTCCTTTGAATAGAAAGATCAAGGGCTATTACTTTTGTATATATGTTTATGTAATTCTCTTTTATTTTCGTTCTATTTCTAACCGATTATAATGAAATACAGCGTTCATTCACACCAAAACGAACGACGGTTAGCCATTTCGCGCGTTTGGCCTTGTTGAACGCACCTTCATAGAGGGATAGAGGGAGCGGGGTTAAGATATTTAGTCACGCTTGGACTGTGATTATTTATTATTCTTTCTTATCACTTATCTCTTTTCTCTTGTTGAATGCGTCTTCTCTAATTAAACCTAAGGAGACTGCCTCGTTGAATGTATTTTTGCCAGAGCTTGTCATAGAGATATAAAGGGCGCGGGGTTATTATATTTGTATATTAGTTTTTATTCTCTATCTCTGCGCCGAAGTGGTTTGATTTACGGATATAATTTTACGTGTTTTATTTATTTATTCATTATCATGCTGATAAAACCAAACGTGTAATATCCTTGCCAAAATAGCGCCTATAAACTTTTAAACTTCCCACTTTCCTATACTGTAAATGATATTTTTTTCCTCTCACCCTAAACATTTCTTGGAATTCCTGCCGATGTAAACGTCATTTAGCAAGCAATAAATCTTAGTCGAGTTGGAAACCGAGATGCTATAAATATCGTTCCAAAGCAGCCATTTTTTTTCTCTCACGCCAAAGCCAAAGCCAAAGACGGGACACAGGAGGTTCGTTAGCTGCATGTATATATAACTCTCAAAGTGAATGGAATCATTAATTAGAGCTGTCTAAAGCGTGGAAGGTGGTGTGTCGGAATGTAGCTCTGTGTGTATGTATGTCTGTGTGTGTATGTGTACGTGCGTCTGTGTGTGTGTGAGCGTGTTCGTGTGTGTGTGTGTGTGAGCGTGTTCGTGTGTGTGTGTGTGTGTGAGCGTGTTCGTGTGTGTGTGTGTGTGTGTGTGTGTGAGCGTGTTCGTGTGTGTGTGTGTGTGTGAGCGTGTTCGTGTGTGTGTGTATGTGTGCGTACGTATAAGTGCCTTTTCGTCTCTATCTGTTTAATTTCTTTTTGTCTCTGTCTGTATATTCACGTTTATGTGCGTGTGTGTACGTATATGTATGCGAGCGAGCGAATGCCTGCGTGCGTGTGCGTACGTTTTCATACCTCCACCTTCGTATATTTCTATGTACGTATGTTTCTATGCATGTACGTATGTGCTCATGTGCGTTTTTAGGAAGCCGGTTTTCACAATGGAAGTTCCCCTGAGAAGTCAGCTGTGTGTTGTCCTTGTCTGTTTCTTTGTTACGACAACAGCAACGAAGTAATATTGATCGTAATAAAGATTGTAAAATGGTAATGTTACGATAATTCTTATGATAATTTCAATTTTTTTTTTTTTTTTTTTTTTTTTTTTGGTACTGAGAATTTTTTTTTGTTTTGTTTGAGAGAAAAAAAAAAAATTGGAGAGGAGGAAAGGATGGAGGACGAAGGAGATGGAAGGAGAGAGAGAGAGAAAGAGAGAAAAACGAGAGAAAAAAAGAGGAAGGTGGGAGAAGGAAAGACGGAAGAAAGAGAGAGAGGAAGAGAAGGAGGGAAAAGGGAGATATGTAAAGAAAGGAAAAAAAGGGAAGTAAGGAAAATGAGAAATAAATACGAAGAAATAGAAAAGGAAAGATATGAAACAGAGAAGAAGTAAAGGGAAAAAAATAGGAGGGGGGGGGGGGTGGAGGGCCCAGGGGAACAGAGAGAGAGAGAGATAGATAGATAGAGAGAGAGAGAGAGTAGTAATGAAAGGGAGAGTAACGCCATCTATGAATTCCAGAACAAGAAGAAAAAATAAAAAAAATGTGTTTTAAAGATAGAATAAAAGGACAAAGGTAAAGATCGGAAAAAAAGTAAAGAAAAATGTGAATGGAAGAAGGAAGAGAGGGAGGGTGAAGGAGAAGAAGAGAGAGAGAGAGATAGTGAGAAGATGAAAGGAGGGAGAAGAGGAGAAGGAAGAGGTGGAAGGGGGAAGGAGAAGTAAAAAAGAGGAAGATTTAAACGAAAAAAAAAGAAAGAACAAGGAGACTCAGAAAAAATGAAAGAACGGACATCACAGGAGAGCGAAGGAGAGAAAGAGAGAGAGGAGAGGAGAGAGAAGAGAGAAGAGATCGAAGGAGAGAGAAGAGAGAAAGAGAGAATGAGAGAAGAGATCGAAGGAGAGAAGAGAGAAAGAAGAGAAGGGAAAGAGATCGAAGAAAGAAGAGAGAGAACAAAAGTCGAAGAAAGAAGAGAGAAGAGTTCGAAGAAAGAAAAAAGAGAAGAAAGAACGAGAGAAGAGAGAGAATTGACAGAGCCCAATTTCCAGCCTCCCAAAAGTAAAACCTCCAAGGCCAGGTCTTCGAGTCTGCACGCGAGCTGAGGTCTGTGTGTAGTAAAGTAGTTTTGCATCTGGCGAAGGTCAGGGCTCCTCCCAGTAACAGAGGGGTGGGGGTGGTGGTTCATGGCTGCTGGTTGGGGGGGAGAGGGAGAGAGGGAGAAGGAGGGAGAGGTGGGGGGAGGGGGGAAGGGGGAAGGGAGAGGTGGGGAGGGGGAAGGAGGGAGAGGGGGGAAGAGGGAGAGGTGGGGGAAGAGGGGAGGGAATGGAGGAGAAGGGAGAGGGGGGAAGAGGGAGAGGTGGGGGAAGGGAGAAGGAGGGAGAGGTGGGGGAAGGAGGGAAGGAGGGTGGAAGAGGGAGAGGTGGGGGAAGGGAGAAAGAGGGAGAGGGGGAGAAAGAGGGAGGGAAGGGAGAGGGAGAAGGGCGAGGATGGTGGAAGAGGGAGAGGTGGGGAGGGGAGGGGGGAAAGGGAGACGGAGGGAGGAGAGAGCGGGAAAGGGAGAAAGAAGGATGGAGAGGAGAGGGGAAGGGAGGAAGACGGAGGGGGAGAGAGGGAGGGGGAAGGAGGGAGACGGAGGGAGAGGGGGAAGGGAGGAGAGAGAGCGAGAAGGAGGGATAGAAAGGAATGAGAGGGAGAGCGGAAGGAAGAAATAATAATAGGAGGGAGAAAGGGGGAAAGAATGAGAGGGAAAGACGTAAGGAAACAGAAAATGTGAAAGAGAGAGGAAGTAAGTTAAAGAAAAGGAGAAAGAGGAACGAAGTCACAAAAAAAAAAGAAAACGAAAAAAAAGAGAGAAAAGCACAAAATATACCAAAAAAATAATAAATAAAAAATAATACATTTAAACCCCAACCGCCTCTAACGGACCAAACCGAATTTGAAGACCACCTAATCAGTCCTATTAACACCCACTTCGCCCAGATACCAAGATACCCCCCCCTTAGATACCAAGGACTCAAAATGGACACGAAGACCCCCACGCACTTGTCAAGGCCTGGGCAAGGTGCCAAGGTCGGTCAAAATTTCATGGACAGTCCTTGGTCACTTGGCGATACACATGTCCATTGTCGGCCGGTCGTCTGGTATTTATTTGGTCGGCGGGCGTGTCGGAAATTGCGTTGTATTTATTTTATGCTCTTATTTGTTTGTTTGTTCGGTTCGAGTCGTTTGTTTGGGGGTTTTGTGTGTAGTTTTATATTTTTGGATTTTTGGATTTTTTATTTATTTGGATTTTGTTCTCGTTTCGTGAT
>NC_091552.1:52739890-52752390 GCF_042767895.1 Penaeus vannamei
GAAGAAGAAGAAAGAGAGAGAGAGAAAAAAAAACAGAAGTAAAAGAAGAAAAAGAAAAAAAAACTACAGAAGGAATACAACCCGATCTCTGACAAGAATGAAACCGACAGTATCTCTCTCTCTCTCTCTCCCTCTCCCTCCCTCCCTCCCTCCCTCCCACCCTCTCCCCTCCTCCCTCTCCTCCCTCCCTCCCTCTCCCTCTCCCTCTCCCTCCCTCTCTCCTCCCTCCCTCCTCCCTCCCTCCCTCCCTCCCCTCCCTCTCCCTCCCTCCCTCTCCCTCCCTCCTCCCTCCCTCCCTCCCTCCCTCCCTCTCCTCCCTCCTCCTCCTCCCTCCCTCCCTCCCTCCCTCCTCCCTCCCTCCCTCCCTCCCTCTCCCTCCCTCCCTCTCCTCCCTCCCTCCCTCCCTCTCCTCCCTCCCTCTCCCTCCCTCCCTCTCCCTCCCTCCCTCCTCCCTCCCTCCCTCCCTCCCTCCCTCCCTCCCCCCATCCCTCTCCTTCCCTCCCCCATCCCCCACCCTCTCTCCCTCTCCCTCCCTCTCCCTCCCTCCCTCTCCCTCCCTCTCCCTCCCTCCCTCCCTCCCTCCCTCCCTCTCCCTCCCTCCCCCTCCCTCCCTCCCTCCCTCCCTCCCTCCCTCTCCCTCCCTCCCTCCCTCCCTCTCCCTCTCATCGACCTTTGCGTGATAGCGGTACCAGGGGGAGGGAGAGAGGGGGAGGGAGAGGGTAAGGGGGGGGGGGAGCTACGTCATACCCCGCCCACACGCCCATCCGCAGCCCTCCAACCTGGGCCGTGGCCTTGGGGGGCGCGGCTTGTTCCGGCAAGGGTGGGCGGGGGTGTGGAAGAAGGGAGAGTGAGGAGGAGGAGGAGAAAGAGGAGGAGGAGAGGAGGAGGAGGAGATGAATAATGATAGTAATAGTAATGATGATGATGGTGGTGGTGGTGGAGGAGGAGGAGGAAGAGGAGGAGGAGGAGGAGGAGGAGGATATGAATAATGATAGTAATAATGATGATGATGATGGTGGTGGTGGTGGTGGTGGAGGAGGAGGAGGAAGAGGAGGAGGAGAAGAAGAGATAGAAGAGGTAGAGGAGATGGAGGAGGAGGGAGGAAATGGAGGAGGAGGAGATGGAGGAGGAGGAGGAGGAGGAGGGAGGAGGAGAGGAGGAGGAGGAGGAGGAGGAGGAGGAGATTAATAATGATGATAAAAATAATAATAATGATGATGAGGGTAGTGATATTGATAATTACGATTAGAATAAGGACAGTGATAATGATAATCACGAGAAGAAGAAAATGATAATAACGAAAAGAAAAAGAGAAAAAATGAAAAAAATACGAAAAAGAAAACAAGAAGAAAAAGAAGAATAACAAACAAATCGAAAAACCGAGAAAGTTATCGTCATCTTCATCGTCATCATCAGTCTAGACGTCACTTTCTTGTCTCATCTTCGAGGTGGACGACTTCGAGGAAAAAAGGAGAGAGAGAGGAGGAGGAGGAGGAGAGAGAGAGGGGGGAGGAAGAGAGAGGAGAGAGGGGGGAGAGGGAGAGGGGAGGGAGAGAGAGAGGAGAGGGAGGAAGGGAGAGAGATTGAGAGAGAGAGAGAGAGAGAGAGAGAGAGAGAGAGAGAGAGAGAGAGAGAGAGAGAGAGAGAGAGAGAGAGAGAGAGAGAGAGAGAGAGAGAAAAAAAGAGAAAGACAGAGAGAGAGAGAGAGAGAGAGAGAGAGAGAGAGAGAGAGAGAGAGAGAGAGAGAGAGAGAGAGAGAGAGAGAGAGAGAGAGAGAGAGACGAGGAAGGGAGAGAGAAAGAGCTAGAAAGACGGAAAAAACAAGAGAGAGATAAGAGTAGGCGAGAGAAGGAGAGAGAGAAAAAATAGGGAAAGGAAAAAATCGTCTATGAAGTGGTTTTAGGTTAACGATTTCAGGAAGAAATGAAGATTTTAAAGAGATAGAAAAATATTTTGCGAAGAGCTAAAGGATTTTGGGAAGAAGCAAGAGTTTAAAGAAAAGATAAGGATACAAAGAAAAGATAAGGATTTAGGGAAGAAAGGAGGACTTAAGGAAGAGAGAGAAATTTAAGGAAGAAAGGAATTTTTAATGAAGAGAGAAGAATTTAAGGAAGGGATAAGGCTATAAAGGATAGATAAAGATTTAAGGACCTAAGGAAGAGAGAATAATTTAAGGAAGAGATAAGGATTAAGGGAAGAAAGGAGGATTTAAGGAAGAGAGAAGAATTTAAGGAAGTGATAAGGCTATAAAGGAGAAATGAGGGTTTAGGAAGAAAGGAGGACTTGAAGATGAGGAAGAGAAAGAAGATAAAGGAGACTTAGGGATTTAAGGAAGCAAGGAAGACTTAAAGAAAAAGAGAATAATTTAAGGAAGAGACAAGGCTATAAAGGAGACATAGGGATTTAAGGAAGCAAGGAAGACTTAAAGAAAAAGAGAATAATTTAAGGAAGAGACAAGGCTATAAAGGAGAGATAAGGGTTTAGGAAGAAAGGAGGACTTGAAGAAGAGGAAGAGAAGGAAGATAAAGGAGACGTAGGGATTTAAGGAAGCAAGCAAGGAGGATTTAGAAATTCAGTGTGACTGACACTGGAGCCTTGAAACCAGAGGGACTCCCCCAGGGTTAACAAAGACCAGAAGCATCACTGAAGCCACGCCCTGGAGTTGGCTTTTTTCCCCTGCTCCTTCTCCTCCCTCCCCCCCCCACCTCCGCCTCTTTAATTTCTCCCTTCCTCCCCCACCTCTTTAATTTCTCCCTCCCCCTCCCCCTCTTTAATTTCTCCCTCCCCCTCTCCCTCTTTAATTTCTCCCTCCCCCCCTCCCCCTTTATTTTCTCCCTCACCCCCCATTTTCCTTACTCCTCCCATCTCCCTCTCTTCCCTGACCTATGCCTTTTCACTCTTCTTTCTCTCCTTCTTCTTCTTCTTTCATTCTTTCTTCTTGTCCCTATGTCTATTCCCTTCCTTCTCTTTCTCTTCTCATGTCCCTCTCTTCTCCTCTCCGCTTCTCTAACATCTCCGTTTTCCCTTTTCCCCCTTCTCATCTGTACCTCTTTCTCTCTCCCTCCTCCTTCCCCCTCTTCTCTCCATCTCCCTCCCTCTCCCTCTCTTCTCATCTACCCCTCCCTCTTCTCCCTCTCCTCCCTCTCCCCCATTCTTGGTCTCGCTCTCCCTCTCCTTCTTCTCTCTCCACCTCTCCCCCATTCCCGCCATCGCCCCCCTTTCCTCCCTTCTCATCTCCCCCTTTTCCCTTTCCTTCTCCCGCTCTCCCTCCTCGTATACCCTTCTCGCTCTAGCTGTCCCTCTCCTCCTTCTCATCTCCCCCTCTTCCCTCACCTTTTCCCTCTCTCCCTCCTCCTCTCCCCTTCTTCTCGCTCTCGCTATCTCCCTCCTTCTCCCCCTCCTTCCCCCACCATTACGAGACCTTGCCCAGCTGTCCTCCGTTTTATAATTAAAAAAATAAAAAAAAAGGAAAATAATAATCATAATAGATATAAGGATAATATAGATAATTAGATAATCATCCTCCTTTTTATAAGAAAAAAAAGAGAAAAAGAGAAAAAAGAAACAATAATGATAATAATTATAATGATAATAAAGATAATTACTTAATCGTGCTCCTTTATATAAAAAGTAAAAAACAAAACAAAAGAGAGAGAGAGAGAGAGTAAAAAAAAGATAATAATAATGATGATGATAATGATAATGATAACAAAATTCGTTGTTGATATCTGTCCCGACATCTTTGTTAAGTGAAGACAAAGAAAAAAAGAAAAAAAGAAGAGAAAGAAGAAGAAGAGAAAGAAGAAGAAGGATGAAGAAGAAGAAGAAGAAGGAGAAGAAGAAGAAGAAGTAGAAGAAGGAGAAGAAGAAGAAAAAGGAGAAGAAGAAGAAGAATGTGATACTTAAAGAGAGTGAGAGTGTTTCTTAGAAGTAAGAGAATGAATGAGAGGGAGAGGGAGGGGGAGAGGGGGAGAGGGGGAGAAGGGGAGAGGGGGAGAGGGGGAGAGGGGGAGAGGGAAGGGGTAGGTGGGGATAGAGAGGGAGAGAGATAGAGAGAGAAAGAGAAACAGATAAGCAAACAGAGAAAGATAGAGACAGAAACAGAACAAGAGACAGAGACACAGAAAAAGAAAACTAAATAAACAAACAAACACCGCATAAAAAGACCCCCCCCCTCAAAACAACAACAACAACATCAACAACATTAACAACAACAACTACAACAACAACAACAACAACAAACCAACCAAAACAACAACAACAACAACAACAAACCAACCAACCAACCAACAACAACAACAACCAACCAACCAACCAACAACAACAACAACCAACCAACCAACCAAACCAACCCAAACCAAACCAAACCAAACAAACAAAACAAATAAACAAGAACCAACCAAACCAAACCAAACCAAAACAAACAAACCAAACAAAACAACAAGAACCGAGCCGAGAGAGCGAGCGAGGACTTCTTCCCGAATTTACGAAAGACTCGGTGAACACACTGTGAGGCTGACCGGGCGAGGCGGGGCTGGAAAACCTCTTTCTCATGCTCGGGTTGGCGACTGCTTTTTCTTTCTTTCTTCCTTTCTTTTTTTCTTGTTTGTCTCTTTCTTCTTCTTCTTCTATTTTTATTTATTCTTTTTGGTTTTGTCTTTTTTTTCTTTCTTTCTTTTTCTTGTTTGTCTCTTTCTTCTTCTTCTTCTTTTCTTTATTATTCTTTTTCTCTCTTTTTTCTTCTTTTTTTTTGTTTGTCTCCTTCTTCTTCTTCTGGAAAACCTCTTTCTCATGCTCGGGTTGGCGACTGCTTTTTCTTTCTTTCTTTCTTTCTTTCTTTTTCTTGTTTGTCTCTTTCTTCTTATTCTTCTTCTTTTGTTTATTCTTTTTGGTTTTGTCTTTTTTTTCTTTCTTTCTTTCTTTTTCTTGTTCGTCTCTTTCTTCTTCTATTTTCTTTATTCTCTTTTTTTCTTCTTGATCGTCTCTTTCTTCTTCTTCTTCTTTTCTTTATTATTTTTGTTCTTTCTTTTTTCTTGTTCGTTTCTTCTGTTTTCTTCTTCTTCTTCCTCCTTTATTCTTTTTGTTAGGCTCTTCCTTTTTTTTTCTTGTTTGTCTCTTTCTTGTTATTTTTCTTCTTCTCTTTCTTGTCTCCCTCCTACTGTTCTTCTTGTTATTTATCTTGAAGGAGAAGAGGAGGAAGAGGAGAATGAGGAAAACTAGGAGGAAAATGGGAAAGAGGGTGGATGAGGTGGAGGAGGAGAAGAAGAAGGAGGAGAAGAAAAAAAAATAAGAAGAAAAAGAAGAAGAAGAAGAAGAAGAAGAAGAAGAAGAAGAAGAAGAAGAAGAAGAAGAAGAAGAAGAAGAAGAAGAAGAGAAGGAGGAGGAGGAGAAAAATAAGAAGAAGAAGAACAAGAACAAGAACAAGAAGAGGAGTAGGAGAAGAAGAAGGAGAAGAAGGACAAGAACAAGAACAAGAACAAGAAGAGGAGGAGGAGGAGAAGAAGAAGAAGAGAAGAACAAGAAGAAGAAGAGGAGGAGGAGGAGGAGAAGAACAAGAACAAGAACAAGAACAAAAACCAAGAAGAGGAGGAGGAGGAGGAGAAGAAGAAGAAGAAGAGAAGAACAAAAACAAGAAGAGGAGGGGGAGGAGAAGAACAAGAACAAGAACAAAGACAAGAACAAAAACAAGAAGAAGAGGAGGAGGAGGAGGACTCCAGGCAGGTCAGGTGCGGCGCCATCGTCTCGACGGCGAAGTGGGTGAAGGCGAAGGTCAACCAAGAATGAGGGGAGGAAGAGAAGGGAAAGAGAATAGGGGGAAATGGGAATAAGAGGGAGAAAGGGAAGAAGGGGGAAATGAAGAGAGGAGGGGAAAGGGGAGAGAGAAATGGAGGGAGAGCGAGTGAGAGGGAAAGATAAGGAGACAGACAGATGGATAACTAGACAGACTGACAGACAAACAAATTAACAGGAAGACAAACAATTTACCAGACAAACGGTGAGACAGACAGACAGAGAGAGAGACAGACGATTTAGTAAACAAACAAACACATACAGTCGAAAACCTCATGAAATTATCCTCTCTCTCTCTCTCCCTCCCTCCCTCCATCTCCCTCTCTCTCTCTCCCTTCGTCCCTCCCTCCCTCCATCCATGCATGCATCCCTCTCCCTTCATCCCTCCCTCCCTCCCTCCATCCATCCATCCATCCCTCCCTCCATCCATCCATCCATCCATCCATCCATCCATCCATCCATCCATCCCTCTCCCTTCCTCCTCTCCTCCCTCTCCCTCTTTCTCTCTCTCTCTCTCCCTCTCACTCTCCCTCTCCCTCTCCCTCTCTCCCTTCTTCCCCTCCCTCCCTCCGCTCTCCCTCCCTCCCTCCCTCCCTCCATCCATCCATCCATCCATCCCTCTCCCTTCATCCCTCCCTCCCTCTCCCTCTTTCTCTCTCTCTCTCTCTCTCTCTCTCTTTCTACCATAGGAGGTTGAAAACTCTATGGGTTATGGGTGGATGTGGATCATTTTCAGGCTCTTTATTGATTCTTATATATTCTTTATCGTCTGCTTTCCCAATTTTGATTTTTTTTTTTGTGGAGTAAGGATGGTTTGTTGTTGTAGATCCAGAGTTTTATAAAGACGGAGATTTTGTGACAATATTTCTTCTTTCTTTTATTTATTTATCTATTTATTTTTTGCGTTTTACAATTATTTTTTATTATTAGGAATTCGAAAGTAAAATATGAAATCAGCTGATAACTAAGCCGGGGGGAAGGGGGAGGGGGGAGGGGAGGAGGAGGAGGAAGGAAGGAGGGGAGGGGGGGTAGGAGTCCCCCATGGGATACCCCCCCCCCTCGTGCCTCTGCCACTGACCCTCCCTCACTTTCTCATTTTCTTAAACACACAGACGCAAGGTTCCCGTTCACGCGAGGACACCTGACCTCACCTGGGTTTATGTACACCACTTTGAGGTTATGTACACCACTTCGTTTGAGTTTATGTACACCTTTTGTTTATGTACACGTCGAGTTTATGTACACCTCCTTGAGGTTATGTACACCTTTTGTTTATGTACACCACCTTGAGGTTATGTACACCACCTCGTTTGAGTTTATGTACACCACGTCGAGTTTGTGTATACCACCTCGTATGACTTTATGAACAACACCTCACTTGAGTTGAGTTTATGTGCACCACCCTGAGGTTATGTACACCTCACTTGGGTTTATGTACACCACCTTGAGTTTATGTACACCACCTCATTTGAGTTTATGTACACCTCAATTCCTGCCCTTTCCCCTCCTTGGCTGATATCTTTTATTAGAATCTCTTCTCCTCTCGTTCTATTTCTTTCTTTCTTTAAAACGGAATTCTTTTTCGATTACTCTATCGCCCTTTTACCTCCTTTCTTTGTTTTCCTTTCTTGTTTGTTCTCTCTCCCTCTCTTTATCCTCCCTTGGAAAAAATGTCTTGTTGACCTATTGGCTCTCTCTCTCTCCTCCTCCATTTGTGTCTATTTTTTTTGCCACCGTCTTGACCCCTCTTCTCTCTCTTCTCCACTCCCTCTCTCTTCTCCATCTCCTCTTCTCTTCTCCTCTCTCTCTCTCTTTCCTCTGTCTCTCTTCTTCTCTCTCTGTCTCTGTCTGTCTCTTCTCTCTGTCTCTCTCTGTCTCTCTCTCTCTCTCTCTCTCTCTCTCTCTCTCTCTCTCTCTCTCTCTCTCTCTCTCTCTCTCTCTCTCTCTCTGCTCTCTCTCCTCCACTCTCTCTGTCTCTTGTCCCTGTAAGTGAACACCCTTCCTAAGTGCTCCCCTCGTCCCCTCTTACTCCCCCCACCCCCTCCTCAGACTCTGACCTCCCCCCTTTGAGGGAACACCTTCTTGGAACCTTCCCCACATGCTCAAGCCCTCTCCTCTAGCTCCCCCATTTCCGTCCCCTCTCCCCTCTTACTTCTCAACATCCTTTCCTATCCTTTTCATCAAATATTAACTTCTTCTTCGTTTCATGGCCCTCCTTCGCCCTCCCTCTCTCTCCTCCCTCTTTTGTACCTCTTCTCTCTCCCTTCACTCCTTTGTACTTCTTCCCTTCCTAGCCCTCTCCCCTCTCTTACTCCTTCCCTCCCTTCTCCATTCCTCTTCCTCCCTTTGTTCCTCTCTTCCCCTCTCGTCCCATTCCCCCCCCTCCCCTCATCCCCCTTTCCCCTCTCCCCTCCTATAAAATTCACCCCCTCACTCTCTCTCTACCCTCTCCCTCCCTCCCCTCCCCTCTCTTCCTCCCTCCCCTCCCTTCTCACTCCTCCTCCCTCCCTCCCTCACTCCCAACTTGTTCTCCTTGAGGATTCCAAGTCTCCCCAACTTAGACGGAGTAAAAGAATGTGAACTTGGCCGTTGCTCGTTGAACAGGGGATGATAAACGACCCAAAAAATACAGTTGAGAAATGTGAAGAAAATAGGTGGATGGGGAGGGGTAGGGGGGAGGGGAGGGAGGGGTGTAGGGAGAGGGGAGGAGAGGGAGGGATGTAGAGGGGAGGAGGATTGGAGGAAGGGAGGGGTAAGGGTGGGAGTGATGGTGGGTATATTGAGGAGGTAAGGAGGAAGGAAGAAGATGCACAGAAGCCAGAAGAAGAGGGAGGAGTAGAAAGAGGAGGGGGAGGAAGAGGAACAGCAGGAAGAGGAAGAGGAGAAAGAGGAGGGGGAGGAAGAGGAAGAGGAGAAGGAGGAGGAAGGAAGAAAAGGCAGAAGAGGAGGAGGAGGAAGGAAGAAAAAGTAGAAAAGGAGGAGGAGGAAGAAAAGGAGAAGAATAAAACGAAGACGAAGAAGAAAAAGAAAGAGGAGTAGGAGGCGTTAGCGATAAGAAGAAGAACAACAAGAGGAAGAAGACGAAGAAAAAGATACATAAAAAAAAAGAATCTGACCACAAGTTCGCCTTGCAAGTCACGTGGTATCACTCCCCTTCTC
Source organism: Penaeus vannamei (assembly GCF_042767895.1). NCBI lineage: Eukaryota > Metazoa > Arthropoda > Malacostraca > Decapoda > Penaeidae > Penaeus > Penaeus vannamei. The sequence continues at coordinate 52,748,840 of NC_091552.1, forward strand.
CCCCTCCCCCCTACCTCCCCTTCTCCACGTTTTTCTATCTGTTTCTTGTTCAAACTCTTTTCTGTGACTGTTTTAGCCTTTCGTTAACCCCTTTTCTTCTGTTCTTCCTCTTTATCCTCTTCTCCTACGGCTTTTGTTTACATTTTTATTGTTGTGCGAATGTAACGGATTTTTTAAAACCGTTATTTTCGGTTGTCCCGTTACCGTTTGAATTTTTTTTAACCGTTACGTTCGATTATCAAATAGTTTCAAATTTCTGACCGTTATTTTTTGCAACCGTTCTTTCATTCGTTATTCGTGTCATCATCATTCATTAATGATGTTATTTTTTCGCTCATTTTACCTTATTTTTAGTTTTCGAAAGATAATGATGAAAAATATATATAATTATTCCTCATTTGAGAATGAATGTGTTTTGACTCGAAAATGACATTGATTGCTGTTAGTAATTTGTATATTTTTCTGACTGTTTCTCTCTCGCAGTCTGTCTGTATCTCCCTCCCTCCCTCTCTCTCTCTCTCTCTCTCTCTCTCTCTCTCTCTCTCTCTCTCTCTCTCTCTCTCTCTCTCTCTCTCTCTCTCTCTCTTCTATTGGACTTCCTGCTCTCCCTTCTTCCCTCTCTTTACATCCTCCTACCTTCCTTCTATTTTCCTTCCATCCTCCCTCCCTCCTTCGCTTCTCACAGATCCTCTCCTCCTCCCTCTTCCTTTTGCTTCCCTCACCCCCACCCTTCTCCTTTCCTCCCCCAATCCTCTCTTCATACCCCCCCCTCCCTCCCCCTCCCCGCCACCCGTCCCCACCCTCTCTCCTCCTTCCTTTTCACCCCCCCTCCCCCTCCCCCACCCTGTCCCACCCTCTCTCCCTTCCTTTTCACTGCCGCCCCCCCTTCCCCTCCTCTCCCCCACCCAGTCCCATCCCTCCCTTCCCTTTTTCCTTTTCACCCCCTCCCCCTCCCCCACCCGTCCCACCCTCTCCTCCCTTTTTCGCACTTTTGCACCGCCCGCCCCTTCCTCCCTCTTCTCCCCCACCCCTGTCCCACCCTCCCTCCCTTCCTCTTTTCACCCCCTTCCTCCTCTCCTCCCTCATACCCGTCCTCACCCTCTCTCCCTTCCTTTTCACCCTCCCTCCCCCCTCCCCCTCAATTCGTCCCACCCTCTCTCCCTTCCCTTTTCACACCGTCTCCTTCCTCCTTCCTCCTCTCCTCCCCACCCGTCCCACCCTCCTCTCTTCCTTCCTTTTCACCCCCCTTCCTCCCCTCTCTCCCCTTCTTCTCCCTTCCTTTTTCACCTCCCTTCTCTCTTCCCTTTCTGCACCTGTCCCACCCTCCCTCACTCTACACTTTTCACCCCCTCCTTCCTCCTCTCCCCCACCCTGTCCCACTTCTCCCTCCCTTCCTTTTCACCCCCTCTTCCTCCTCTCCCCCACACTCTCCCGGCTTACCTCAGTTCGGGGAAGTCCCACTTTTAAGAGACATTTCCACTTAAGGTGAAGGAATACTCTTCTTCCCACGTACTGTAACTGTGCACTTACATATGTACTTCCCTCCTTCTAGTTATCCTCACACTTTCCCTCCTCCCCTTCCCTCCTTTCCTTCCTGATTTACCCTCTCATCTTCCCTCCTTTCCTTTTTACTTAACCTCCCATCTTCCCTCCTTTCCCTCCTTCCCTCCACACCAACTTTCATATATTCCTCACTTCTAGTTATCCTCACACTTTCCCTCCTTTCCTTCCTAATTTATCCTCTCATCTTCCCTCCTTCCCTCCACACCAACTTTCATATCCTCCTCACTTCTTCTAGTTATCCTCACACTTTCCCTCTTCCCCTTTCCTCCTTTCCTTCCTAATTTACCCTCTCATCTTCCCTTCTTCTCTTCCTTCCCTTCACACCAACTTTCATATCTTCCTTCTCTTCTCTCTTTACTTAACTTACTGTACACTCACATACTTACATGTAAGTATCTGTCTTCACTAAGGCTTTGTATCTGTCAATTTCTATCTATGTCTATATCTATGATTCAATATTTCTATAAACTCTTTATCCATTACTCATATGAATTGAATTTAGGAATGCATATGTTTGAATATACATACATTCTAGAATACATACGTTATAATACATACAATACAAGAAAGCAATACATACATACAAGAATACATATGTTTGAATGTACATATATTTTCTCCAAAGATATATTCAATTTGTATACATACTTATACAAAAGATATTTATAAGAGATACTTATCCACGTGGAAAGATTAGACAAACAAAAAAACATAGGAAGAAAAAAAAAACAAACTCACGGACAAATTATGAACATATGCACAAACAAGCGCTTTGAGCAACTTAGACAAACAAGTAATAAATATTAAAAAGAGGAAAATGAATATACTAATACATAATGAATACAAAATAAACAAGTACATAAATGCTACTAAATACATAAATACAAATGCAGTTGAATAAACAGATGCAAATATACAACCACAAATAAGAACATTGAACCAGGTGGGGTATATGAAGCCCACATGAACACATATGTGCAAAGACGCTATCGAATTATGTGCAAAGCGAGTGTCTAGAACAATAGTCATCAAACAAGTTATATATTCTTCTCTTTTTTCATATTTATTATTTTTTCGTTTTATCCCCTTTCTCATTCTCATTACGCTTTAATGTTTTTTTTTCATGTTTTCCTTTTTTTTTGACTCAGTAACCTTGGTGTACGCTCAAAAGGTACCCCCTTCGTTTTCTTTGTTATCCATTCATACTTCTTTCTTTTTTTTCTTCTTCTTCTTTCTCCTCTCCCCTTCTTCCTCCCTCCCTCTCCCCCCTTCCCCCCCATCTGTTCCTACCCAAGCTTCTTCTTTTACATTACCTTGTTCACCTCTCTGGATTTTTTTCTCTCTTTTTTTTAAATTTCTATCTTTCGTGTTCACTGTCTGAGTCACCCCTGTAAGACATCTCCACACAATGCTGTCTTGGTCGCGTCGTCGGACTTGTCTTTGTTTAAGGTAGACAGACATAGACATATATATAGGTAGGTAGGTAGGTAGGTAGGTAGATAGATAAATAGATAAATAGGTGAATAGATAGATAGGTAAATAGATAAAGAGAGAGGTAGATACAGAGATAGATAGAGAGGTAGAGAGAGAGAGATAGAGAGATAGAGAGATAGATAGATAGAGAGATGTACAGATATATAGGCAAAGACAGACATGGATATAAATGCACACACACACACACACACACACACACACACACACACACACACACACACACACACACACACACACACACACACACACACACACACACACACACACACACACACACACACACACTTACACTGAATCTGCTTCATCATCTGAATCACTGCTTATATATATATATCATACATCGTTTACACGCACATACGTACAGTCACACATACGCACATACACGTACATACACGTTCAATAAATATATTTTTCTGTGTTATTATTTATTTTCTCTCATTCTTACCTTCCTACCTTCGTCTCTAAAATTATTTGATATCTCACGCATTAGAAAA
>NC_091552.1:52762390-52786625 GCF_042767895.1 Penaeus vannamei
AATTCAACTTTAATTTGATTTAATTTAATTCAACTTTAAATCAACTTTAATTTGATTTGATTCGTAAATTTGATTTGATTTAATTTAACTTTAATTAGATTTAATTCAACTTCAATTAAATTCAACTTTAATTCCAACCCAATTCTTACCTTAAAACCACCATTGCAATTTCACCTTTAATTCCAATATAATTTCAACTTTAATTCAATGGATATTACTTTCAAACCACCATTGCCATTTCAACTTTAATTCCATTATAATTACAACTTTTATTCCATGCTTATTACGTTCAACCATCATTGCCATTTCAACATTTTTTCCATAGTTATTACTTTCAAACCACCATTGCCATTTCAACGTTAATTCCTTTATAATTCTAATGGTTATTACTTTCAAACCACCATTGCAATTCCATTATAATTCTACCTCTAATTCCTTGCCTATTACTATCAACCCACAATTGCCACAGACAGTAGACAGACCATCAATTGCGGAAGCCAACTCCAGCCCCAGTACACGAGTTCAAAGCCTTGAGTTCACCCTGACATTTGCTGCCGATATGAACAATGTTTCAGCGACTTTGTTCAGAAGAAGAAGAAAAAAATGGTGGTCAAACACTCCCCTCCCTTTCTGACCCGGAAAATGTCATGTGAATCATTGTTTTTGAAGTGGGTTGGGTATGGGTACGTTTTTTTTTTTTTTTTGAGGGTGGTGTGTGTGTTTGTTTGTTTGGTTGTTTGTGTGTGTGTTTGTGTGTTTGTGTTTGTGTGTTTGTGCTTGTGTGTGTTTGTGTGTGTGTGTTTGTGTGTGTGAGGATTTATTGGTGTGTGTATTTGTTTGGTTGTTTGTGCGTGTATTGTGTGTGTGTGTGTGTTTGTATTTGTATGGTTTGTATGCGTGTGTGTTTGTGTGTGTGTGTTTGTGTTTGTGTGTGTGTGGATTTGATGGTGTGTGCATTTGTTTTGTTGTTTGTGTGTGTTTCAGTGTATTAGGGATATAATTATGTGTGCTGTGTGTGTGTACGTGTATCTGTATGCCTGTGTGTATATGTATGTGTACGCGCCTATGTATGTATATATCTATACATACATCCCATGCCAGTTTATAAGCACACATGTCTTCTCATTTGACACATAAATTTAGCGAAAGTAATAGGAAGGCCAACGAAATATTCAGATTCCAAGGTTGCTCTCTGTAAACACGCGTTGCAATAGACATATGAAATCAGCTGTTGAAAGCTCTCACATTGCCCATACAGAGACATTTAGGATAAGAGAGAGAGAGAAAGAGAGAGAGAGAGAGAGGGAAAGGGAGAGGGAGAGGGAGAGAGGGAGGGAGAGAGGGAGGGAGAGAGAGGGAGAGAGAGGGAGAGAGAGGGAGAGAGAGGGAGAGAGAGGGAGAGAGAGGGAGAGAGAGAGAGAGAGAGAGAGAGAGAGAGAGAGCGAGAGAGAGAGAGTGGGAGAGACAGAGAGAGAGAGAGAGAGAGAGAGAGAAGAGGAGAGAGGGGGGGGGGGGGGGGGGGGGAGTGAGAGTGAATGTGAGAGAGAGAGAGAAAGAGAGTCAGAGTGAAAGTGAGAGATAGATACATAGATAGATAGATAGAGAGTGAGAGTAAGAGAGAGACAGAGAAACAGAGAGACAGCGAAACAGCGAAACAGAGAGACAGTGAAACAGAGACAGACAGAAACAGAAAGAAACAGAAAAAAAAAAACAGAGAAACAGACACAGTACCACAACACTCATTCAACGCAAACATACCAATCTATTTCGCAACCTTTGCATGGCAACTTTGCACACTGGCACAGCAACCTTGCGGGACACTTGTGCGATAAAATGTCAACAAATTTGGATCATTCTTGGAACAGCGCAGACACAGACAGATAAGGCTGGGAACACTGAATAATTTAAGCAACCCGTTTTCTTTCAGTCGAGTGTTAATAGATCTATTGATATTTTGGCTGTCGGAATTATCAGGGTTTTGTTTTGTTGTTGTTGTTGTTTTTGTTGTTGTTTTGTTGTTGTTATTGTTGTTTTGTTGCTTTTGTTGTTGTTTTGTTATCGTTATTATTGTTGTTTTGTTGTTTTTGTTGTTGTTTTGTTATCGTTGTTATTGTTGTTTTGTTGCTTTTGTTGTTGTTTTGTTATCGTTATTAGTGTTGTTTTTGTTGTTTTGTTACCATTACCATTGTTGTTTTATTGTTGTTTTGTTATCGTTACTATTGTTGTTTTGTTGCTTTTGTTGTTTCGTTATCGTTATTATTGTTGTTTTGTTACCATTACCATTGTTGCTCTGTTGTTGTTTTGTTATCATTACTACAAGTGTTTTTTGTTCTTGATAATATTAATATTGTTGTAAAGTTGCCATAACATTTTTGGTCACTATTAGTATCGCTTTATAACTCATTATATTTTTTTACGTCATTTTCATAACCACAACCACCATAATTATCAAAATTAACTCTTTAACGCAAACTAAACCCCATTAAACTCTTAACTTTATCCTATAAGTTTTCATTTTGTTTTTACCTGTATGAACGTGTGTAAAGATAGGCCTATATACTTAGTTAAAGCTTAAAGACTTTTTTTGTGTGTGTGTGGTTGGAGAATCCAGTTCAATCCTTCCTTTTTCTATTTTTTCTCATCTCTCCCTCTCTTCCCCCTTTCCCTCTCCTTCACTCCTCTCTCCATCCTTTTCACGTCTCCTTCCTCTCCTCTCTCCTCTTCCCCTTTCCCTCCTCACCTCCCTTCCTCCCTCCTTTTCACCTCCCCTTCCCTCCTCTATCCCTCTCACCTCTCCCTCCCTCCTTCTCACTTCTCCCTCCTCCCTCCTTCTCGCCTTTCTCACTTCCTCCCTTCCTCCACCATAATGCCTGTCTATCGTTTTCTATGTCGTTTTAAAATCATTTGGTGAACTAATGTATTTATTTTCTTTTATTTTTGTGTGTGTTCGTTGAGGCGATATTCATTTTTTTAAATCTTTATTTTGTTTTGGATTTTATGTGTATAATTAGATTTTTAGGAAGAATATAGATTTCTCTTCTATGGTTTTTCTCTTCTCTGTCGGTTCCTATACTTTTTTTTTCTTTACAGTCATCTCGTTCAGGAATTATATGAAATGTATACGTTTATTTTTTTTTTCTTTTTTTATTTAAATGTGTTATTAGGTTTGATGAGATAATACGTTTATTTCATTGCATTTGTTTTAATTTCTATTTATTTTTTGTTTTAATTTCAATAGCTTTATGAAGTTCTCGTTTTTTTTCTTTTTTTTACCTATTCCAATAATTCTGACGAAATAAGACGTTTGTTTTATATCATCTCTTTTTTGCTTTATATGTCAATATATTTTTTTTCAAATACAGTGATTTATGTCTTTTTTTTTCTTTCTTTTTAATACACTGATTTCTCTTCCGTATTTTTTTTTCTATATATTAGTTAACCTTGTCACTGTTTTCCTTAAGGTTAACCAATGTGATATGTTATGGCATTTAACTGAAGGAAAAAGAAAGAATTAAAAAAAAAAGAAAAGACATTGAGTGGGAAAGGTGAACCATAAATGAATTATGTGATATATATTTTTTCACGGAGATAACTGTCTTGATTTGAAATAATATTAGAAAACATATTCATATTTGTGTAATCATTTCCTCTTTTGAGTGTGTTTTTTATATACATAAAACCCAGATCTACGGTATATTACAATCTTTATTCGTACAATAAACCATTCCTTAACTGTAGAACGATAGTTACAGAATAGGAAGAAGAAAAGTGAACAATAAACAGTCAAATAAAAAGATAAACACGAAAGATTATAAGAAAGAAAATTCATAACCACGATACGTTTTCTTTCACGCGATTGAGCACAAACTAAAGTATTATTTATTTCCAGAGATAGGATTTTAGCCAATGTGACATAAACCAATACATAGCATCATTATGTCTATAGAATAAGAAAAGAGATAAAAAATAATTACATAAACTAAAGTAATAATAATAGTAATAAAGAAAACGGGCAACGTACGTTTTCTTTCATTCAATCTAGCGCTAACTCAAGTATTTTTTTCTTTTCCACAGATAAGCTCCTTGCCAACGGAGTGGAAGTCGTACTGGAGAGTGAGTCTGTGTTTCCACGAGGTCGTTCATACAGCATCCAGGAACTCCTCTTCGTCGACTATGAGAGGGTGAGTAAAAAGAAAGAAAGAAAAAAAAAAGAATTGGAAGTAGATTGATAAATTGATGAACGGATAGATGAAAAGGATAGGGAAATCTTTGTTATTTTTCAGGTTTTTATAGTCACTTTCTGTCGATTTCTTTTTTTCTTTCTTTCTTAATGTTGGTTTAATGTTGTTTTGTTTTTTTCTTGGATAGAGGAAAATCAAATCTTTTCAAATCATTTATAATAGCACTTAGGATATATATTTTTCAGAACACACACACACACACACACACACACACACACACACACACACACACACACACACACACACACACACACACACACACACACACACACACACACACACACACACACACACACACACACACACACACACACACACACACACACAATCACTTCTCAATATTCCCCCCAAAAATGAGAGAAAAGAGAAAATAAAAGGAAATACAGTAATAAAGATGAGATTTTTTGAGACGAAGGAAGAGGAAGAATCAAAGACAGAACGAAGGTCGACGAAAAGAGAGAAGAAAACGAAAGAAAAAAAGAGAAGAAAGGGTGACAGAAAAACGAATAAAAAACAAACAAACTGGAAACCCCCCCCAAAAAAAAAAAAAAATTCCCACATAAACTCACTCCTTAACCCCCCAAACAAATAAATAAATAAATAAATGCATATATAAATAATTCAATCAATACACAAACAAACACATAAACAAACAAACAAACAACCCTTCTTTACCCCGCATAAACCCCGTTATAACCCCACCTTCTGCGCACCTCCAGGTAGAGGAACTCCTCGCCCAGCACGGGGACCTCGAGACCGCCCCCCTCCTCGGAAGCCCTTGGCCCACCTCGCAGTTCCTCTCCCACCTCCTCGAGAGAGTCGAGCAGGACCCGAGGACGACCTTCTTCGCCGAGTATCTCAACTACACTAACTTGGCTTATCTTCTGCCCGGCAGCGACGGTGAGGCATCTTGGAGTTGTGGTCGTGCTTTTTTTGTTATGGTTGTTGTTGTTAGTGTTGTTATTATTGTTATTATTATTAGTAGTAGTATTGTTTTTATTGCTGTGGTCGTGTTTTTTTACGGTTGTTGTTAGTGTTGTTGTTATTATTATTGTTATTATTAGTAGTAGTAATATTGTTGTTATTATTATCATTATTATTATTAGTAGTAATGTTATTAATTTTTTCTTAGTATTAATAGTAATGTTATTATTTTTTTTAGTATTAATAGTAATGTTATTATTATTATCATTGATATTATTATTATTATTATTATTATTATTATTATTATTATTATTATTATTATTATTATTATTATTATTATTATTATTATCATTATTGTTGTTATTATCTATATATCTATATCTATATCTATCTATCTATCTATCTATCTATATATATATATATATATATATATATATATATATATATATATATATATATATATATATATATATATATATATATATATATATATATATTTCTCTCTTTCTTTCTTTCCATTTCTTTAACTCACATCTCCTCTCTCCTCAGACAACCTGGACCCCCTCAAGTACACGGCCTTCGTGCCCAGCAACAACGCCCTCGCGGGCATGCTCTACGCCGATGCCCCAGACCCCTTCCAGCTCGACGTCGTCCTCAGGGACAACCTCATCCTCAACCACCTGGTTCAAGGACGACTGTACGAGGACGACCTCCAGGATGGCCTCACACTCTCCAACTTGGCGAACAACACTTTCACCGTCTCGAGGAATCCTGGTAATTAATGAAAGGTTTTGGGTCGTGTTGGGAAAGTGGGAATGGGAATCCGAGTGGGAATTTGGTTTTTGTTCTTGTTAATAGGTTTTGTTGGAAAATTGGGAATGGGAATATGGAATGGGAATTTGGTTTTTGTTCTTGGTAATAGGTTTTGTTGGAAAATTGGGAATGGAAATCGGGGATGGGAATCTGGATGGGAATTTGGTTTTGTTGGAAAATTGGGAATAGGAATCTGGATGGAAATTTGGTTTTGTTCATATTAATAATTTTTGTTGGAAAATTGGGAATGGGAATGGGGAATGGGAATCCGAGTAGGAATTTGGTTTTTGTTCTTGGTAATAGTGTTGGTTGGAAAATTGGGAATGGGAATCTGGATGGGAAATTGGGATTTTTTTATATATTTATAGGTTTTGTTTCGTGTTGGGAAAGTGGGAATGGGAATCCGAGTGGGAATTTGGTTTTTGTTCTTGTTAATAGGTTTTGTTGGAAAATTGGGAATGGGAATCTGGATGGGAAATTGGGATTTTTTTTATATATTTATAGGTTTTGTTTCGTGTTGGGAAAGTGGGAATGGGAATCCGAGTGGGAATTTGGTTTTTGTTCTTGTTAATAGGTTTTGTTGGAAAATTGGGAATGGGAATCTGGATGGGAAATTGGGATTTTTTTTATATATTTATAGGTTTTGTTTCGTGTTGGGAAAGTGGGAATGGGAATCCGAGTGGGAATTTGGTTTTTGTTCTTGTTAATAGTGTTGGTTGGAAAATTGGGAATGGGAATCTGGATGGGAAATTGGGATTTTTTTTTATATATTTATAGGTTTTGTTTCGTGTTGGGAAAGTGGGAATGGGAATCCGAGTGGGAATTTGGTTTTTGTTCTTGTTAATAGTTTTTTTTGGAAAATTGGGAATGGGAATCGAGTGGGAATTTGGTTTTTGTTCTTGTTAATAGTTTTTTTTTTGGAAAATTGGGAATGGGAATCGAGTGGGAATTTGGTTTTTGTTCTTGTTAATAGGTTTTGTTGGAAAATTGGGAATGGGAATCGGGAATGGGAATTTGGTTTTTGTTCTTGTTAATAGGTTTTGTTGGAAAATTGGGAATGGGAATCGGGAATGGGAATTTGGTTTTTGTTCTTGTTAATAGGTTTTGTTGGAAAATTGGGAATGGGAATCCGAGTGGGAATTTGGTTTTTGTTCTTGTTAATAGGTTTTGTTGGAAAATTGGGAATGGGAATCGGGAATGGGAATTTGGTTTTTGTTCTTGGTAATAGGTTTTGTTGGAAAATTGGGAATGGGAATCTGGATGGGAATTTTCTTTTGTTTAATAATAGGTTTTGTTTCGAGTTGGGAAATTGGGAATGGGAATTTACCCTTGTTTATATTAATTAATAGTTTTGTTGGAAAATTGAGAATGGGAATCGAATGGGAATTTGCTTTTGTTTTAATAATAGGTTTTGTTTCGTGTTTTATAAATTAACTTTGCATGTTATTGGGAAACAAAGAATTTTAGATAAATTTATATACACATTAAAAGAAAGAGAAAACATACACAGTTACGTACATACACATCATAACTAGATATGTGCACCTCACAACCACAACCAATAGATCATAAATACATCTTCATACATAACCCACAATCACAACCACAACCAATAGGTCATAAATACATCTCCATACACAACCCACAACCACAACCAATAGGTCATAAATACATCTCCATACACAACCCACAACCACAACCACACCAATAGATCATAAATACATCTCCCTACACAACCCACAACCACAACCAACAGATCATAACCCACAGCCACAACCAATAGACCATAAATACATCTCTCTTCACAACTCAGAACTCACAACCACAACCAATAACCCCCAAAATCTCTCTCTCTCGCAGACGGGACAATACAAGTCGACAACGCAACGGTCATAGAGTCTCAAGTCTTCATCTACAACCTTGGCATCGTGTACCTTATCGACGGGGTTGTGGGAATCACCGACCAGGATGTTGTGAGATCGATCAACAAGTTCCCGGATCTGATCTTGGAGGAACCGACTGAGGTGAGTTGTGGTTGTTGTTGTTGTTGTTAATGTGATTTTTTGTTTGTCTGTTCTTTTTTATTTATTTATTTTTTGGTTGTTCTTTCATTGTTTATGTTATTGTACTTGTATTTTTTTCTGGTTGTTCTTGTATTATCAGTTTAAACAAAAGGTTAGAAAGAAATGGAAAATTCAATGATAACGATTATGATGGTAATATCAAAATATCAATATTAATCCTTTTTCTGCTTCTGTGTTATATCATTATTGTTACTTTTATTGTTACTTTATTATTATTATTATTGTTATTATTATTATTATTATTATTAATATTATTATAATTATAATTATAATAATAATTATTATTATTATCATTATTATTATTATTCTCATAGCTATTAGTATCACTGCTATTATTATTAATATCATTATTATTGTTTACCTTCAGCATCACCATTATTATTATTATTATTATTATTATTATTATTATTATTATTATTATTATTATTATTATTATTGTTATTATTATTATTATTATTATTATTGTTATCATTATTATTTTTATCATTATCATTATCACCATAGTTATTATCATCAGTCATTATTATTGTTTACCACCACAAACATCACCATTATTGTCATCATAACTTTAATAATCATTATTATCATGATTATAGTAATAGCAATCCACACACTTCTAACTCTCCCCTCTCCCCCCTCCCCCCCACAGGAGAGGTCCCCCAGCCCCGACGACCCCATCGACGACCTCTTCGGCTTCACGAGCGACCTGGCCTCCAGCCCCCCCTCCCCCCCGACGACCCCACGACCCTTCCGTACCCGCTTCACACCCGCCCCCACCTCCTCCCGTCGTCCCTCCACCCCCCGCCCCAACAGGCCCACGACCCCCACCACCACGACCACCACCACGACCACCACGACCCCCACCACCACCACCACGACCCCGAGACCCACGCCGACGACCCCCAAGATCCGCTTCGAGACCAGGACTGAAATTAGCATATCACGAAGGGTCAACGACGGGCAGGCCGAGCCCGTGCCAGTGAGCGAAAGTTGATGGCATTCATTCTCCTTCAGGGAATAGACATATATATATATATATATATTTCTGGTACTGATACTATGTTATTTGTATAAATTAAAATGTTGAGTCCTAAACAAGGAAAGGAAATGAAATGGATTTAAAATCAAAGACGAGACTAAAGTGTGGGTGTGGATAGCCCCCCCTCCCCCCCCCTTTTCAAAAAATAGGGGGGGTGGGATAAGGACTTTTTTTTAATCTGTGGGTATATATGTATTTTTTTTTCTTCGTAAGACCTCAACTTTTAGTAAATGCCTATTCCATATTTTGTGTGTATTTTTTGGCGTGTCTGAGAGCATAATAGTAGTTTTTTCTGAGTGTGAAAGTACAACCTTTTTTTAAAAAATTCTGTTCACTTTGTAATGTGTGAGAATGTTTGTCAGTTGTCCCGAGCATTGGTCATAAAATTAAACCCAAGTCTATTTAAAATGCTCTGAATATGAAAGAATTCTAATGTTCAAATGTGATATATCAGTTATTCACAGATATGCAAGGCTTTCACTCTGTTTTTTGTATTTTGTATATTCTATATGTGCATCATTTTTTATAATCTTGTGAGTGTTTTGTCAAGGTTTACAATATCTACATCAGTTTAGTGATGATTTTGAGTGTGTTATTGACTTATATTCTTACAAGTAAATAATACCATGTGTATGAGATGTTTTATTTTGCCCTTTGTATATTTTAACAAATTCTATTTCTAAAAGTCTGAAAAAAATCAAATGGAGGCATTTAGATGGACACAAGATTAGCTATGGTAGAAAGACCCACAATGCACAAACTAGATTTATTGACATATGAGACAACAGTTTCTGAATCCTCCTGGAATCCATCTTCAAAAGATGGATTCCAGAAGGATTCCAAAACTGTTGTCTTATATATTTCAATAAAAATAATTTGTGCATTGTGGGGTTTTCTACCACAGTATCAATATGGTAGAATGTTTTTTCCATTCAATACCGTCTATATATCCGTCTCCCTTTCCCTTTCTCTTTCAGTACATTAGACCTATTTTAATAGTATAACAAACCATGTGCAGAATTGCAAGTTCATATCTTTCAATGCTTTTTCCACATTAAAAAAAAAAACTTGCAAGAAAGTCAAATGACATATCCACAACATGCACGTATTCATTTATTTGAGAAGTCTTCTAGCTCAAAGTTATTTACACTTCACTGAAGTGATGTACCACATAAACCAGATGAACTTTCAACATATACTTTACTGAAAACGTGTTGATGAAGGAATATTCAAAGCACAAAATATTTCAATGAGTGCTTGCAACAATCACTGAAAGGTAAAAAGAAATTGAACCTGTGCATAGACATGACCAGAAGAGCCAGTGACAGTCACTTTTCATGTCACATCTACAGTGGGTGCCCAAGTTGCTGGATCCTCTCTGTCATTCAGTATTACCACAAGGTCTATATAATATATTGATCTTGGATTAGCATGCCCCCATTATTTGTCTTCTTAAATAAATGGGTAGTGTTGCATTAATCAAAGACCATCAACAGAACTCTTGAAAAGATAATAATAATAAAATAAAAATAAATAAATAAAACTGAAAAATATAAGCATTACCTGCACAAAGAACCACAAACATGTAACTGGATTTAATCACAAAATGTAAAGTTTAAATCGACATGATATGAAACACAACCTCAATGAAAAAATGAAGAATGATGTGTGACATTTCCAATCAGACTAGTATGCTCATAGGACGATAAAACTGAAAATAGGTCCATTACAGTTTCATTGTCTGTTGAAGAAACAGGTCTGAAACAATTTATAACTTCTCTTATGCTGCAGCCATGTTACACTTCGCTTTTGTGCAAATGCGCTACTGTGTTTGTGATCATTACATTTTTACTCTCAACTAGGAGTGGATTAGGACTTTTTGAAAGGACTATAATATGCATAATCACAAGAAATCTCCCACATGACCCACCTTTTCCATTAGCACGAGGCACTGATTCTCATTGTAAGTGAGAGCATACAGTTTTTATCTGTTGCATATCTTTTTTGTGTTGTAAAAGTAAGTTATCATTATACGTAAGTCTATACAAATTGAAGTCAGATTCTTTCAAGACATTCTTCAGGCAAATAAACCTATGACACAGTTATTAACTGTTGATGGATTATGAGGGATACCCTTTGTTCTTCGTTTCCTTTCACAGTGATTAGTACTTATCCTGTTCGATATCACGAGAAGCAAACCTCTCCTTCCCTTGATACTCAGGCCTGTTCTAAGAGAGTTAAGTTTGCAATATTAATAATAAGAATTTTCTCCTGTTCTCTGGTCCTTCCTTCTGATTACAACCAATAATAAGTGAATCTCTCATTGCATTAAGTGTATAATACCTGTGTCTTTTGCTGGAAATAATGTAACCCCATTGCCAGAGGGATGTATTATGACATTAGATGTATTTTAATAGTATAGCAAACTATGTGCAGAATTACAAGTTTACATCATTCAATGCTTTGTCCATATAAAAACAAGAATGTCAAATGAGATATCTAGAACATGCATACATTCATTTATTTAAAAAGTCTTGTAACACAAACTTATTTACACTTTATTGAATAGAGAGTTCAAGCCTAAAAAATCTTATGTGGCCTTCTTAATATCTTTAGTCCTCCTATCTATTACCTTTATCAGGAATGGACAATACAACAATTTTACATAAGGATCCTCTTTAACAACTTGCCAAAGCATGGACAATATTCTTTATTATACAGCAATATTCATAGTGTACTTACTAGTATGCTTTTCTGTGATAAGTGATGGTATAAACTCTTAAATTGTGACCATAGTGCTTGTTCTTTATGCTGTGAAAAAGTGTCCTGGAGGTGCATTTATCACCGGAGAAAGTGAATTTTTGGATCAACCTTCACTTACTGATGATGTCTCTTTTATGATAAAGAAAAAATTATTGCTATTTGCAGAAGACAAAAATATTGTTTTCATACAGCACATAAATGAAAATAATTTTTGTTCATTCACTTCAAGTTCTTTTCTGTTCTCAAGTACATTCTCTTCCTTCAAAAAGTGTGGGGATATCGAAGTCCTAAAGCATCACCAGTAATTTGAACTATTAATATATTCACATTATCTGACCCTGCTAACACATAAATGAAATGTTCAGTTAGTTTTTTTTAGTGTATGTTAATGCAATAATATATACATACAGGTAAAATGTTACAGGCATAATGGGAATACAATCTTTCAATGGTTTACATCCCTTAAGGCACAGTACTTCATCTACTTTAAGGGGTGATTTACATTTTTCTACGATTCTGAGTCAGCCTGAAGTTATAAAGCAATGCCTATTTACTCTCACTAGAATAAGATATTGTTATATCTATAAAAAAAAAAAAAATTATCCCCACTTTTTGATGACGAGAAACCATGTCTACAGTCAACTCTATGATCTGGAGGGCTATAGAAAGATCACTGTCTTTCATAGGTTGTGGAAAATAAATAAGGGGATTCTTCATACACTTTGGTGATATCCCTGGACAACCTAGGTCTTAAAGGGGAAAAAACACTATAAGAATGAAAGAAAAAGATAGATAGATAGATAGATAAAGAGAGAGAAAACAAGATACATTGAGAATATGGGGTTTAGTTTCTTTTGCTGAAAATATGTCTCTTAAAAGCTTATATTCACTGTTACACATTCAGGGAAAAAAAGGATGAAGTATTTGTGTGCCATAACTGTAGATAGTACATTTCTGATATGGAAAAACTAGCATAAAATCACAATTTTTTGCAAAATTAATGCAACTTGTGCCAAAATAATAAATGACGGCTGTATTTCCAAATCTAACAATACAACAAGAGAAGCACATTATATTTCTCACAAAGTGTACCTATAATCCTTTTCAACCTATGCCTTGTAGTATTTTCATGTTCCAATAGAGTATATGGTCATGTGATTTGAATATATATCGGACAAAATCGTCCGATAAAAATGGATATATACTCTTTAACCTCTTCCAAATGGACTAGATGATAGTGTAACACTCTTAACAAATCTGAATCTTAGGGAAAAATGGTTTGGCTTACAGAAACAGTTACTACTGAAAAAGAAAGAACAAAAATGTTGACTCGAGTTGCGGTTACAGACCACGAGCAACCACAAGAGGCCAAAGTCACATAGGAGTCTGAAATTCCCACTCAGATTGTGGTCAACGGATGCTGAATCAGTCCTTGAGCATTCATTGTGGATGGTTGGTGTGGGAAATGGGACACATGATTCCAATGGGATGCCACATAATACCGGAGTACCCATACATACTTCTAGTAAGACGTGTCCAACCCAGGAAATGAAAAATTCTCCCCAAACAGTAAAGCTTCGTATGATAAATTCTGTGCTACCTTGCGCACTCAGAATATTAACCCTTTGGCCCTGAGTATATACCCTGTTCACTGCTCTTTTATCTCATCAATTCTATGCACACAAATCAGTTCACAAGTGCGCATTCAGGAAAGAATCCATAACCTGACCTACCATACCTCAACTGCTTACCCTATTCCTTGAATTTTTTGGAAAGGCAAGTTATTATTGTTTTTTTTTTCTAATCATAATGATAGCATTACTGACAATGCTAACATTGAAAGCAAAAAGTACTTTTCATCACAAAAACTCAAGGAATAGAGTAAATAAATGAAGTCAGGTAGGTGTACCAAGTAACTCCTTGGTGACTTAACATTTTCAGCCAAATGTGTATTAACAAAATCAATAAAACAAAACCACAGAGGATAATGCCCATATACATGTAGTTCTCTGAAAAATGAGCCACCCGTGAGAGGTCACAATTGGTGCCCGAAGTTCCACTATACCAAGTTCAAATTTGGGCTGTTCTTATTCATGTATTTATCGAAAACAAAATAAAATATAAGTTTCTTGTTCAGAATCTCACTCATAGCAAGCTTCCAATTATCATCACAGAGATTTCACTATTACATGCTCGGAAGTGTATGTAAAGTTTTCCAGGCTTATCAAATTTGGGTAAATCATGAGTTTTCATATATATCAATTCTTATACAAAATACAAGCAGTGCAAATATCTATTATAAAAAAAGTAAAACTCACATTTAAGCACCAAGAACATGTTCTTTTCCCCCAAAAGGATTAGAAGAGCTTCAACCTTTACAGATTCTTTCCCCATTCTTTTCTTTGATTAACAAGAGTGTGAAGTTGTCTATGTTGTCTTTGTAAATGGGTTCCTTAATACCAGTAGAGTGAATCATGTCTAACTAAGTAAATCATCTGATGATGGCATCAAAATAGTATAAATGGTATATCTTGTATTTCTGTTTCAAATAATAAATCTCCTTAAGAAAAACGTTTATTTACAATCACATATTCATAATTTAACGATATGGTTGCCCACCATCTACAAATTAATATAATTCACATATGCAGCTGTAATACACAAATATAGTTTCTGAAAATACCTATACTATTACATAATGCTGTCAGCAGTTACAGAGTCCATTAGCAAGTACCTGTAATATAATTGTGAATCCCTGATAGCATTAATTTAATACATTTCTCTTAATGATAATTCAGAATTGAAAGAGGCACAAGAGTACACTGTATACTATATTCAAATACTCAAGTTGACCTTTAACTTTTGAGAAAACATAAGACCAAAATATAATACCCACATTTCTCCTTGCAAAATGCAGGAAAATGAACAAACTCCATTGCTCTCTGTAATAGCCGACAGAAAACAAAATCACGACTCCCTTTCCATCTTCCCCAAAGAAAGACAGTCAAGTGACCACATAGAATGACCAACCACTGCCTCGCTAGGTGCTCTGAAATGGAAAGTACAATCCCATGGCTCTAGTTTCGCAAGTGGTTAAGTGTCACTCCAACTCGTCCAGGAATTTCTCTTGCTTGACAGAGTAGATGGAGTACGCATAAATTCCTAGAACACCCGCGCCAAGGAGACAGCCCACGGCAATGTTGTTCCGTCTTTGCAGTGCCAGCTTTTGGACTCTCAGCATATTCTGCAATGTTTGAACAAGCATTAACGTACACACATAGAGTGAGAATGAATAACTTCACAGTGGAAGAGCCCAAAGATTTGTATTCAGACCGTTTTTATTACTTTTTCAATGGTACTAAAAATATGTATATGAATAAATGCCACTATACCTAAGACCAAAACTGAGAAATCCTATATTGTACCTTATTTATCATTTTTTTCTATACTGACAAAATGAATAAAACTTATCAAGAGAAAAGTGTTTTTTTTTTTTAAGGAGTTCATACAAAGATTAAACTTATGGACCATAAATCATAAAAATTCACAAACCTAAAGGTCTAAGAAATGTAACCCTTTCAGTTTGTGGGGACTTCCTGTAATATCAATTCTATTTTCATAAAGAACCAAGGAAGATTGCTATACGACCATTTCACCTACGTACCTGATTCTCAACGATCTTCATGTAATCGAGCTGTGCTTGGCTGAGCTTTGGTATGTCCTTCTGCAGGTCCAACTTGGGCATCTGTCTACCTTCTCCTGCCATCCTGCAAATAAGAGTATTTAATCAAATATATATATCCTCCATCATTCTATCACAATCATAACTAATGATAGTACATCCTAATTCACATAAACAATTCTCAAAGCAGAGATGAACGTTCAATGTGAAAAAAACTAAAGACAGTGCTTTAGCCATTGCTGCCCAAGATGGCACGTGAGTACATACCATGTCCTCCGTGATTTTAGGTTATTAATTACATTAAAATGTATGTATATATGGCTCCACAAGTCAATGACTAGTCCTATCTATCATTCTTGTTTCCTCTTTTTCCTAATTTTCAGAAAGCCTATTATTTTCTCTCTTTTTCCTGCTACTAGCATTTTCATGACATTGTAGTAATCATAAAATAAAAAAACAAGAAAAACAGTATAAAAATTGCTGGAAATTAGAAAAAATACATTTGTCCTGAAAACTGAAGGAAGGGGAAATCTGATGAGGCGACTTAGACATACAAACTGACTCTGGGGTAACTGACTGAGCACTTGCGGAACCACCTATGTGCAAACAGAATTCCCAAAAAGCAAGACAACCCGATTTGAATGTCCATTTTGACTGGTTACCGCTACAGTATTCTGTCACTACCCTTTCTCACTCCCCCTCTTTCTCTTCTAGCAGTTTTTGGCTATAATAGTATATATATCTATGATTCCAGTTCTTCTATAACTGTGTTTCTCACACACACACACACACACACACACACACACACACACACACACACACACACACACACACACACACACACACACACACACACACACACACACACACACACACACACACACACACATGCACACGCACACGCACTGACACACACATGCACACACACACACATACACGACTAATTCCGTGTGATAGCTTCAGTGCAATAATCAACTTTATCAGACACTATTGAAAGATATTCAACTTTTCGTATTAGATTATATTTCATCTCACAGAAACATATTTAAGCTTTGAATAAATGCTTCATTCCATCCTTTGGATATACGTCAATTACCTTGTGGACATTTTAAAAACACAACAGAAACTTGAAAACAAAAAGTATACTGTATTAATCAACTAGCATACATTATGACCAAGATACTGTAGTTAACAAATTTACAATTACAGTACAATAAATATAAAGTTTACTTCCCATCCATCACTTACAATGTGGGCTACGACCACAAGAGTATGAAAGGAAACTGGCCATTACATGTATAGAAATAAAACCAGATATAGTTTTTAAAAAATCAAACAATTCACTGACATATATAGAGTTGTTTTATAAGTACAAGCAACATGGTTACTGCTACGAGAAATATTGTAATGATAGAAATAATGGTAGGCCTGTGAAAAGGTCTGTCTGGTGTCATGAATTACACTTGTGAAAATGTAACTAATTTCATATCTATCATTCCATCACTGATTTTTAAATTTTACCAAAAGCTGCATCTGATTCCTATGTCTGGTTGATTTGGTACAATACCTTTTTTTTGTACCTGCATGGAAAAAAATAACAAAAACTGACACAAACGTCATGCATATAAAGACTCATACTTGATGCCTAAAGCAATACCCTTTTATAAGAGCTGGGGATCAACCTCTGTGCCTGTCAGTGCTCCAGCAGAGGCCAACAAACCCTCACCCTAGAGGTATAGAGGCATGGCGAGACAAGAACTTGGATCTGTTCCATTTTCTATAATAAACGGCCTCAAATACCTAAAAGCTCTATCCACCCAGAAAAAAATAGCTTGGTAAATAATTGGCCTCTGTCGAAGAGCTAATAAGCAGCAAACACAACAGTAATTACGTAAAAACATGCTTTTCTTATTACCAACATCACCGCTGCGGTTTTCAGCTGTAAATGGCCACTTTAAATACCAGAACAGTTGGTATCAGCGGCAAAGCACTTTTCGTAAGACTTAAAATCAACTCTACACTTATCAAATCTACAACAGTCATTAATAACGATTACAGCAAACCCATTACACAACCATTCTTGAACTATAACTAAAATTTCCCTTAACAAAGGTCATAATCACACATAAATCACAACCCCTTAAAAACAAACAACAGAAAGCATAAAAACAACAAAAAATATCAATAACACCGATAAAAATACCAAAAAATAAAGATTATATATCAATGCACTTCCACCGTCACATCACAACACCTCAAAACCTTCATAACACCAATAAAACAACTCACTTGACCCTCGAACACAGCCGAAATAACAGAAACTTGAGCCACGAAGGATGAAAAGGGAGATAAATAACTCCCAAAGGCTCAAAAAGAGAATAAAATAAGGATTTTCTCGACCGGGTTGGAGTCACGTCTTCTGCTCGAGGTTGCACAATCAAAACACTGGCGAAACGTCGACATAGGTATTGTGTCTTTTATTTTTACCTTAATGTAGTATTTATTGGGAAATTTCATGATATTAAAATTTGTTTTTGTGTCTGTGGGTACTTGTTTTTGTAGATAATTTGTGAAAATTATGGATTTTCTGAGTTTTGAGGGTGTAAAGGATACGGGCGTAATGTAAACCGGTGTTTCTGGAAAGTATAGTGGGGAAACTGAGGTATAATAAAAGTTTAAATGGTTAGAAATCGTACAAATAAGGATTTATCAAGACCATTGGTAAACATAAAAACTACATAAAACACAAGAATTACACAGAAACACCGAGTAAACTTGGGACCACTGCAAGGAGCAGTTATAACAACACGCAGATAATTATCAAAGAGTATATCTACTGCACCGATAACTTTATCAAACAAAAAAATATATAATCTCGCAACTATAACTTCTCAATGACACCATAATAATATGAAAAATAGCGAGAAAATGCCAAATTATATACGCTAAAGATCAAGAATCATATCAGTGTTTAAGCGACCAAAAAAGTAAACAAACAGACGACAGTAACGAGCTTGCAACATTACCGTACTTACGTAAGGAGGTATAATTACTGTTTATTTGTGCATGATTATGAAATTTAAAGGATAAATGATTCTATTTATTGTTGATTGATTATGTTAAACACGGTTTTTGGTGATTATGGCTTATGACAAGGCACGAGAAAAGATGAAAATGGACGAATTTTGTCTGCATTAGATTTTTTTTATTTGTAAGATTTATTTGACCTGCCACTCATTTGCAGTTTTGATACATTTTATTAATGGATGGATTGCAGGTGAATTAATTCCATTAACATGGTTGTCAGTATATATATAGTGTCAGAGTTGAACATATGGATAAGACTGACAGAAAAGAATTATATATATTAATCTCGGACCAGTATTTTGCTATATAAATAACCAAAGACACCAACAATACATTTTTTATCCATTGAGAATGATGTTAAGGAACGATAGTTGTAACTGATTTTGAATGTTACTTTTCTCTCGTTATCATTTCCACTATTTGACAGTTGTGTGTGCTATTTTTTCGATGTATATATTAGAATTTATACAGGTGGATATAGTTAGCATTAAGTATTTATATATTCCTTAATAAAGTTCCATTTTATTTGGAATTAAGTGTCATGTTATGAATACTTCTTATTGATATAAGGATGGCTATTAAATGTTTTTTCTATTTCCCCTTTTGTGATGTATATTCCATAGATATGCAAGTCAAAATAATTTGAGCTGAGGTAATTGTATATTGCAGTAGACAAAAAGAATGTAAATTTTCTCATTCTGTATGCATATTAAATTCTGAACTTTGCTGTTCACATGAGGTAATGTGGGTCACAATCCTTAATTTTGTGTAAATCATGTTAGTTTAAAATTAAATTTGTAATATGAAAATAGAATAAAAGAAAATTGGGTAAAGAAAATGAAATCAAAACACCTGTGACTTCGGGAACATACATCAATATGTTACAAGCAAGGATTTATGTTTATAAGTTAATTCTTTTTCAGGAAGATGAACTGTGCAAGGCGTGTGGTTGTAACAGGATTAGGGTTGGTGACACCTCTTGGAGTGGGTGCACCCACTACTTGGTTACAGCTCACTGCAGGAAAAGTGGGCACGGCAGCACTTACAGATCCTCGGTTTTCACAGGTTTGATTAAAAATTTTGTTTTTTTAGCTGATTTATGTTGTGTCAGTTTATGTACCTGCTTAACACTAAAGGAAATGTAGAAAATTAACATAGTATTTGATGATTTTGTATAATCGTCATTATGTTGATTGTTGTTTTATATTACTGTATACCCTTTTTAAAGCTTTTCGTATGTATATATATATATATATATGTATATATGTTACATTAAAAAATCAAATGTCAACTGTAATTGATATAAAGAGGAACAAAAATTTACATGAAGTGTTGATATTTTTCCATCATTTGATATTTGTTTATTTAAGATCTATAATTGAATTTTAGTTAATTCCAAATTTTAGCATTAAAAACACTGGATATATATAGATTATGGAAAGAGTGTAGACTAAAATAAATCTCGTGTATGTATTAGGAGGATATAATAGCACTAATTTAAGAAATATTTTGATATAGTAGAAAAAAGTAATAATAAAGTCTATGAAACATGAAACATATTGTGTAGTTTAAGAATGTTCCTAAAGCACTGAAGGTGGCATAAATCAAAACAAAGGAAATGATAGCAGTTCTAATAATGTTTGTATATAGAAATTATACATACTCTTAATTTTTTTTCTTGCAGATGCCATGTCGTGTAGCAGCAGCTGTACCTCGTGGGAAGGAAGAGGGACAGCTTGACCTCTCCAAACACTTCAGTCCCAGTGACCTACGAACAATGACACCTGCTATTGCATATGCCTTGGTTGCGGCTCAGGAAGCTATAGAAAATGCAGACTGGAAACCAGAGTGTCCCACGGAACAAGAGAGAACAGGTGTGGCTGTGGGTATGGGTATGGTTGACCTTGATGATGTCCTCACAACTGGTCAAGCTCTTCAGCAAAAATACAGCAAAGTCAGCCCATATTTTGTTCCTAGAATATTGACCAACATGGCCGCTGGACAGATTAGCATGAAGTATTCATTTCAAGGCCCAAACCACAGTGTGTCCACAGCGTGTGCCACAGGAGCTCATGCAATTGGAGATGCATTTCGTTTCATAAAGCATGGAAGTGCAGATGTAATGGTATGTGGTGGCACAGAGGCGAGTATTACCCCTTTAGGCATTGCTGGATTTTGTCGACTGAGAGCTCTTGCCACAAATTTTAATGATGACCCTGAAAGAGCTTCACGACCATTTGATGTCAAGCGTGAGGGGTTTGTCATGGGGGAAGGGGCAGGCATTTTAGTCCTTGAAGAACTGGAACATGCTCTAAAGAGAAATGCGAACATTTATGGGGAAATTTTAGGGTATGGACTCTCAGGTGATGCATACCACTATACTGCACCAAGAGAAGATGGAAAAGGTGCCACGAGAGCCATGAAGATGGCCATTGAGGAAGCACAAGTGAGCATAGAGGATGTCCGTTACATAAATGCACATGCTACATCAACACCCCTCGGAGATGCTATTGAAGTCACTGCCATTAAATCCCTTTTCGAAGAACATGCAGAAAATCTTCACATATCCTCGACAAAGGGAGCAATGGGTCACTTACTTGGTGCGGCAGGAGCTGTCGAAGCCATCCTCACCATTCTAGCTTGCCATGCAGGTTACATTCCTCCCACGGCAAATCTTGAGGATCCGTCACCGGGCTTAGACTTGGACTTCGTTCCGCTCGAGTCCAAAGCCTGGCTCCAGATGGCAGACAGAAGAATAGCCCTAACAAATTCCTTTGGTTTTGGGGGAACAAATGCCACACTGTGTGTAGCGTCCTGTTATTAAGTTATTAGTGGGTTTCTTATAATTATTACTTCAAGGCAAAATAGACTTTCAGAGCTTCTTGACCAAAAAAGAAATGTGTTTTGTTATGATTTGTTCTCATGTTCAGATAACCCTGTAGTGTATACTGTTGAATATATTTATATATATAGTTTTTGTAAATTTGTAAAAGGATTTTTTAATATCTAAATGTATGTCATTGAAACTATTATTTCTTTGAGTGAAAAAGTCATGATAATTATGTTCAGCAAACTTTAGCAAATCAAATTGGCTGATCTGTATGATATTCACTGATGTATATGAAATTATCGTCAAATTATAAACATGGACTTTTTCCTGTATAGACATGTTTTTTAATCTAATACCTGTTATGCTGCATGAAATCGATATTATGAAACAAGGAATTAACTCTAAAATGCATGGTAAATCATATCAAGGTATGTTTAGATGATGATGGAAATGATGATGATGATGATCATTAATATTGTTGATTTTGTTATTATTATTTTTTCATAATTGTTGTTACTTTTTTCATAATTCCTGTTATTATCATTATGGTTATTGATGCTATTATTATCATAATTATAATGATTACTAGTATTGTTATTATTATTATCACTATTATTATCATTATTATTATTATTATTATAATAATTATTAATATTATTATGATTATTATCAGTTGATGATGTTATTGTTATTATTGTAATTATTGTTATTATTATTATTATTATTATTATTGTTATTATTATTATTATTATTATTATTATTATTATTATTATTATTATTATTATTATTATTATTATTATTATTATTATTATTATTATTATTATTATTATTATTATTATTATTATTGTTATTGTTATTATTATTGTTATTATTGTTGTCATTATTATTGTTATTATTATTATTATTATCCTCATAATTATTATTGTCATTATTTTTATTATTATGATTATTATCATTATAATTACTATTATTATTATTATTGTTATTATCATTATGATTATCATCATAATTGATATTATTATCAATATTGTTAAAATTTCTGTGATTGTTCATCAAAATTACTATTATCATCATTATCATTAATATAGATTATTTTCATCAAAAGTACTATTATTTTATTATCATTATTGTCATTATGATTGCTATCATCATAATTATTATTACTATTGTTATTTTTATTATCATTATGATTATCCTCACAGTTTCTGTTACTATTGCTATTATTATTATTATCAATGCTATTATTGTTTTATCAATAATAAAGATAGCAATAATGATAATAATGATAATGATAATATTGATGATGATGATGATGATGACAATGACAATGGCAAGGATGATGACAATGATAATGACGATGACGTTGACGATGACGATGACGATGACGATGACGATGACGATGACGCTGACGATGACAATGATTATGATGACGATAATGATAATTACAATACTACTACTAATAAGAGGGACGGGTAAAATTTAAATATAAATTTAGAAATTCCTCTACTATAATGGATGTGTAACCCCTCAGTTTTCTCAATGGCTATTGTCAGGGCCAATTAGAAATTTGCAGGTCCCAATTAGAAAACTGGTGGGACCCCTATTCTATATAGTAATATTTACGGATGTTTATATTTCATATAAAAAACTATACAAACCAACAAAAAACAAAACAAAACAAAAATAAAGAATAAACATTAGATGAATGTATAAGAAATTTTTGAAAGGCAATATGAAAAGTTTTATTGTTTTACTTATATGATAAAAAAGGACCTTGCTGGCACGGGGATCCTTCAGGTGCAGGGTCCAATTTGGTCAGATCGGTCAAATCGGCTTAAAACCGGCCCTGCTACTGTAATTATATTGATAATTCTGCTAAACCTGATACCTATTACAGACAGTTATATGTGACTGACTCATCACTTTGCTAGAATTATTATTTTTTGCTTCTCACAATTATTGAAAGATACCATAGTTTATCTAGATAGATTTTGTTTTAAGAGTAAATGGCGATTTTTTTTTTTTTTTTTCGTTAATGTAGTTTTCTGTTTTTGGTGAAATAATATGAAATTGAGAAGTACTCCCCCTATAATTTACATTTTCTATGGTAGCATAAACAATTTTGTTTTCTTTAAAGGCATTCTTTTTAAGACAGACTATTTACACAAATAATTTATTTCCTTTCCTATGAAATATGAATTGTAGATAAAGATCTGGGTAAGAAGTTTAGGAAAAATACTACTTGCTTATTAACATGTACTTACGGGATTATCATAGCTATTCTGAACTAATTGGGTATTTTATTCAATTGTTTAAATGGAATTAAAGTATCAATTATAATAATAAAATGGATTTAGCACATTTAATGACTTTGGGCAATTCTGCGTTTAATGAGTCGCAAATTTTGATTATTATGTATTAGGAACAAGGTATCTGTGTAAAACGAATTTGCATTAATATTAAAAACCCAAACTTACTCTGTAATGAAGTTTTCAGGTGCGGAAAAAAGGTCAAACTTAACATGAGGTCACTAAATCTTGCTTATTGGGTCAAAGGTCGTAATGTCATCCTGCTCTGTTATAAACTGAATGAAATTAATACGTTTTTTTCAGTGTAATAGTAGATTGCCTATATATTATTAAAGAAAAATAAATATATGGAATTCCTCCTATGTTTAAGAGTATGAAGTGTATTTTAAAACATATTAAGATATATATATATATATATATATAAAAAAAAAATACATATAGCTGGTATATTGTGCTTGATTGA
>NC_091552.1:52794625-52802125 GCF_042767895.1 Penaeus vannamei
AGTGAGTAGGTGAGAGGAAACAAAAATAGAGAGAGGAGAAGGTGTGGAGGGAAAGGAGTGAGGGAGGTAAGGAGGGAGTGACGGAAAGAAGGAGACAGAAAAAGAGGGAATGAGGAAGAGGAGGAAGTGTAAGAGAGATGGAGGGAGTGTGAGGAGGGTAAAAGGGAGGTAAGGGACGGAAAGAAGGAGAAAATTGGGGAAAGGAGAATAAAAGGGAGAAAGGGAAGGGAAGGAAGGAGCGAGGAGAGGGGTGGAGGGAAGAAGGGAATGAGAGAGAGAAAGAAATAAAGGAGGAAGTGAGTAGGTGAGAGGAAAGAAATAGAGAGAGGAGAAGGTGTGACGGAGGGAGATGGAAAAAAGAAAGAAGAGGAAGAGAAAGCAGGAGGAAAGGGAGGGAGAGAGAGAATGAGAAGAGGAAGAGAAAGAGAGAAAAAAAAGAAAGTGAGCAAGAGAGAGGTACGAAAGAGTAAGAAAGGAGACGAAACGAATGAGAAAGAAATGAGAAACACACCATACTTCAGTCTCCCCTTAAAAAGAAAAAAAAAACATACCATACTTCAGTCTCCCCTTAAAAAAAAGAAAAATAAAAAAACTTTCCTGAGTCTCCCCTTAAAGCACAAGAGCCCCCGTCACCAGGAAGTTGGCAACCCGCAAAAAGAAAACGAAAAAAATAACAAAAGACAATCGACACATCCTGTTCCGTCTGAGGTATATAACGGCGCCTCAGATGACAGAAGAGCTATTGTTAGGTCGACTAGTCCGCAGTCAGCAATAACTACCCTCTGTGTCTTCCATTCTCACTGGATCTACGATGGCTGACGCTCGATATATGGTAAGGAGGAAGGCTAGATCAGGAGCAACACGAGGAGGTGTCATGGCGTCTGTTTTGAAAGGCTAGATCAGTAGCAACTCGAGGAGGTGCCATGGCGTCTGTTTTGAAAGGCTAGATCAGGAGCAACACGAGGAGGTGTCATGGCGTCTATTTTGATGCTTGTTCAGTGAAAATAGAACCGTTAAAATCATTATTTTCCATCCTTTTTGAAAATCGATCGACCATATTCACAAAGCATCCGTATTTTGTGACGTCATCAAAGTAAATCCCATGTGTTTTTTTTACTGAAAACATTAAATCGGACACCATAACACCTCCAGTTGCTACTGACCTGACCTCTCCCATATGGTAAGCCGCGAGAGAGATACCATACACGTGGTACTGTCTACGAAGCTGGAAAAAAGTGGTAGTGAATTCTGGTGTAGTTTCTGATAGTGGTTATCAATGATAGTGGTTATTTATTGAAAAAAAAAATGACGATGGTCATTGCCAAGATGACAAAAATGTGATTAAAAAAAAAAAATACTATCAATTATATTCACTGATATCGATGTTCCCTTTATAAATTGGTCATTATCATAAAAATGTTAATAATCACGACAATGATAGTTATAGTGATATTAACAGTAATAGCAATGCTTATAATGATAATGATAATGATAAGAATAATAAGAATAATAATTTATGGTCATGGGAGTTATTGTTATTATCATTGCTATCATAATTGTTATCACTATTATTGTTGCCATTATCCTTATTATCACTATTGCCAGCATCATTATTGTTGTTATTGTTATTACTACCATTATTACCACTACTATTATTAATATAGTTATCAAAATTATCATCATTATTGTCAATATCATCATTATTATCATCATTATTATCAAAATCATAATTATTATCATTATCATTATTATCATTATGATTTTCATTATTATAATTATCAAGAACATTATTACTGTTACAATTATCACTATTGTGATTGTTGAGATCATTAACATCATTATCATCGTTATTTTTACTATCATTATCATAATTCATACTTCTCATTATCATCATCGTTTTATTACAATTGCTAGCATCATTAATTAAATAATTATCGTTATTACCATTTTTTTTCATTTAGTTATATTTTGAACATCAAGAATTGGGACCATTTTACTTATGAAACGTGATTACCTAATTAAAAGCCTTAATTGCAGTAATTAGAGCTCCAGGCCAATTTTCGATAAGCTCAGAACCATAATTAACATTGATGTAATAAATGTCTATGTTATTGTATAATGAAAAAAAGTTTTAGATTTATTTTAAGTATGAGAAGACATACTACTTTTATTGCAATGATAATGATGATGGTGATAATAAGGGAATAAATGATAGTGATAATGATAGTGCAACTCATGATAATGATAGTGATAGTGATATTAAAACAAATACCAATGATGATTTTAATAATGATGACGATGATAATGACATAATGATAATGGTGATGATAATAATGATAATGAAAAATGATAATAACAATAGTAAAACTATAGCAACAATGATAATAATGGAAACAGTAATAATAATGATAATAATAATAACAATAATGATGATAAAAATAACGATATTAATGATAATAACAATCATCATTATCATCTTCACCACCATCATAATGATAATAAAAATAGCGCTAGATATAATAATGATATGAGTAGCAATAAGAATGATGAACATAATAGCAATGTAATGACAGTAATATTAATAGTAGTAGTAATAAGTAATAGTAATAGACAGATAATAATAATAATAATAGTAATAAGTAATATTAATAGATAGATTATATTAGTAATAGTAATAAGTAATAACAAGAGTAATAGATAGATAACAATAGCAATAGTAATGATAGTAATAGTAATGATAGATATTGATAGTGATAGTATATATAATATACAATGATAGTAATTTATATATAGTATATAAATAATAATTGCAGATAGTAAGATATATTTAGTATAGTATATAGATAGTAATATATATATAATGACAGTTATTAACAGTAATAGTAATGATAGCAATAATAATCATAATAACGATATATAAAGCATATTAAGAGCGAAACATTAAGACAATACCAATAATCAATAATAATCATTTAATAATAATAATGTTCATGCTTGTGAAAAAGTAATTTCGTTCAAAGGACATAAAAGTTGGAATTCAATTAAATCACACATCACAGTGTCGAGTCATTCTCAATCACTGTAATAAAACAGATTTCAGAGTCTGATTATACGAAGAACAGTTTTTATTTATTTATTTATTTAATTCTTTGATTATGCATCTGGTTTATTCATTGTTTGTTTGTTTTGTCTATATGCATTTCATTAATTGTTTTGTGTTTATTTATATCTATTTAATTTCTCTGTCTATTTAATCTATTTCATTGTATTTGTTTACATGTATTTCATTTATCATTTGTTTATTTATATTCATTGAATTCGTTTCATTAATTAATCTATATTTATCTAATCTAATCTACTTATCTCTAGTCATGTCAGTTACCCCATTAATTCATTAATATTAATTTAATTATATTAATTTTTTCATATTAATTTATTAATATCTATTTAATTATATATTTTGTCATATCAATTCATTAATATTTATCTAATTTCATATTTTTTCATAACAATTCATTAATATCTATTTAATTCTATTTTTTCATAACCATTAATATTTATTTAATTCTATATATTTTTCATATTAATTAATTAATGTTTATTTAATTCCATTAATTTTTCATATCATTTCATAAATATCTTTAATTCTATCCTTTTTTTCATATTAATTCCATTTATTCAATTTACTTCATCCAAATCATCTTCATTCTAAATAATTTGATTTAACTTCATCCTAATCATCATCATTCCAATTAATTTGATTTTACTTCATCCTAATCATCTTCATTCCTCACCAATTTAATTTAATTTCTCTCCCTCCCCCCCCCCCACCCCGACCATCCCCTTCTTCCGCCGCCCATTCCCCCCCCCCCCCCACCATCCCCTTCTTCCGCCGCCCATTCCCCCAGGTCGCGATGGCTCTGTGGGCGTGTCTCGCGGGCGCCCTCGAAGCAGCCGCCCTCCCCGCTGCCGGACCGAGGGCGGAGGCGGAGGCGGAGCCGGACCCTTTCCACCTCGGGCTGGGGCTGCCGTTGCTTGGAGGGTGAGTAGGAGGTGGAGGTGGAGGTAGGAGGGGGGAGGGGTGGATGGAGGTGGAGGGAAGGGGGAGGTAGGAGGGGAGGGTGGAGGTAGGAGGGGAGGGTGGAGGTAGGAGGGGGAAGATTGGGAGGGGATGGGGGGCTGCCCTTGCTTGGAGGGTGAGTAGCAGGTGGAGGGGGAAGGTGGAGGGGATGGGGGGAAGGGGGTGGAGGAGGGGTGGAGGGGGAGGAGGTAGGAGAGGTGGAGGAGCGGTGGAAGGGGAGAAGAAGGAGTGGAGGGGGAGAAGAAGGAGTGGAGGGGGAGGAGGTGGAGGGGGAGGAGGAGGATAAGGAGTAAGTGGAAGATAAGGAACGAGAGGTGGAAGTGCAAGAGGAAGAGGTGGAGAATGAGGAAGGGGAGGTGGAGGGGGAGGTGGAGAAGGAAGAGGGGGGGAATAGTAGGAAGTGGAAGGAGAGGTTGGGGAAGGGGAAGAAGAGGTGGAGGGTGAAGAGAGGGAGGCGGAAGGGGAAGAGGAAGAGGAGGAAGGAGAGGTAGAGATTGAGAAAGAGGAGGAGGTGGAGGGAGGAGAGATTGAGGAAGAGAAGGAAGACGAAAAATCGTAATAATGAAGATAATGATAGTGATAATGAAGGACATTAATGATAACGATGATAATAATAATAATAATAGTATGGAGAAAATGAAGAAGGAACGGAAGGTATAAAAGGAAAAGAAAAGGTAGAGTAAGAGAAGGAAAACACGATAAAGAAAGAATAGGAGGGATAGGAGAAGGAAGAAGTAAAGGATAAACATAGATTAAAAGATATTTAAGGAAAAGAAGAGAGAGAGAGAGAGGGCCGGGGGGGGGGGGGAAGTATTTTGATATTGTTGCAGATAATACAAAAATTTTAGTGCAACTTGCAATCTAACCTTAAAAAAAAAGCTTTTAGGAATTATGATTTCTTCCTTTTTATAATCAGGAAGATTAACATACACCTATTTTGCAATGTAATAATGTCTATTTTTTCCAGGAAACTAACATTGCAAACAAACATTGCATTTAAGAATAAATATAAAATGATTAATATCAAGAGTATTTGCAAGGTAATTCATATTTACATTGTTATTATTATCTTTATTATCTTTATTATATTATTATTATTATATATACTATTATTATCTTTATTGATGATATCAATTATATATATTTTTCTCTTTTTGTATTTGTATATTTTTTATGATTGTTATTCGTATAATTGGCTTTCATAATATTGTGTATATTTCTTATCTCGTATATAATATATCCTATTTCTTATATCTAATATTCTTGTATTTAAGATTTCGAAAACAAATTAATATTCATCTTTTTAATCTATTTATGTTTTCCTTTCTCCTTTCTCTTATTCTCTTTCGCTTCTTTTTCACTCTTGTCTCATCTCTTTCTCCTGTTCTTTTTTAAATTCTTTTTGTCATTCTCTTATCTCCTCATCACTTTCTCTTTCTTTCATTTTATCTCTTTTCTATCTCACACTTTCTCTTTCTTTCATTTTATCTCTTTTCTATCTCTCACTTTCTCTTTCTTCCCTCCCTCGCTCCTATCACTCTTTATCCATCCTCTCGCTTTCTCATCATTTCCACCCCCTCTCTCTTCCTATTTCTTCCTTCTCCCATTCTCCTCTTTTCCCTACCTTCCTCATTATCTACCTTTTATCAACCACTCCCTTCTCTTCCTTCCTCTTTACCCTCCTCCTCCTTCTAACCCTCTCTCCTCTTCTCCCTCCTCCTCCTTCCATCACCCTCTCTTCCTCCTCCTTCCATCCCCCTCTCTTCCTCCTCCTTCCACCCCCCTCTCTTCCTCCTCCTCCTCCTTCCACCCCCCTCTCTTCTCCCTCCTCCTCCTTCCACCCCCCTCTCTTCCTCCTCCTCCTTCTTTACCCTTCCCCCTTTCCTCTCCTCCTCCCTCACCCCCCCCCCTCCAACAGGCTCTACGGAGGCTATGGGGGCTACGGCCTCGGTCTTGGCCTCGGGGGTCTAACTGGTCTCGGCCTCGGCGGTCTGGGAGGCTTCGGTCTCGGAGGACTGGCCAGCCTCCACGGACTCAACGGTCTCTATGGCCTAGGCAGCTTGGGTCTCGGCGGTTTATATGGGCTCGGTCTGGGCCTCGGGCTGGGATGGTGAGATGCCGGTTAGTCTATTTTGTCTTGTTTTTTTTTCGTTATTATGATTGTGTATATATATATATATATATTGTTGTTTCTTTTTTTTTCTTTCTTTCTTTTTTAATAATGGTTGTCTGTTGATTTATTCTATTTATATTATGTTTCTTTTCGTTATTTTTATTGTTTACTTAGTTGTTCATATTTTCTTTGTTATTATTATCTCTATTGGCGTATTAATATCATCAATAAAGGCTTTACGGTTATTATTAATCAACATGATCATCATCATTAATTACTTTTATTACCACATTATTCTAGCATTTGCATTATTAATTAACTTTTTTTTATGATTACTGTTTCATCACAATTGCAGTTTTCTTTCCTATCACTTTAATTAGAATTCTAATTGGTATTACTAAATCTACAAACATCATTTTTATTATCAACATAAATATTTAGCATAGTTGGGCATAAATAAAATATCAAATAATACTTTTATTAGACCTGTTTTTAGTAAATTTTGAATTAATATCAACTTTTTTTCCACTGCAGGTAAATCGAAATTCTTGAGGCCATTTCGAGAGCTTCTCAACGCGTATCAACTCATCATTTCCTTCTCGTCTTGTTCGTAGCTCTTATAAAGCCATTTTCCTATTTTCCTGGAAGAAAAAAGTCAGTATTTGAAGAATTATTTGTCGGTGTGTAAGGTATCCTGTTCAAAACGGCTCAGCGCGTCACGTGATTGGCTAGGAAGTTTGGGCAGCGCGCGACGTGATTGGCTAGGAAGTTTGGGCAGCGCGCGACGTGATTGGCTAGGAAGCTCGGGAATTCGTGCCTAGTCATTGGTCAGTTGGTTTGAATTTGGAGCACGGTGATTGGTTGGGAGAGACGGTGACGCGGCAGTCCGGGTGTGACGCTGGCTCCTGATTGGTCGATTTGATAAGTGTGCTGAACTTTTAATTGGTTGGACTTTTTTTTCTTTTCAGTAACCGTCATTTCTTTTAAACGAACCAGAAACACGTGATTAAACTGTGCTAGTTGAATGTGGCAATATTTCAAGTTAGATATTGGCATATATAACTCTTTCAAAGTTGCTTAATTGGTTTAATTTATAAATTTACAATAAACCACAGAAAAAATAAAAATAAGGATACGAAATCTAACGAAGGTTAAATTTGCAAAACAAATGAATGCGATTTTTTCATCTAATTGAGAAAGCGATTTAACAACATCAACTTGCATAATATAAACCTTTGTCTGTCTGCAATACTCCCTGTGTATGATTTCCCACATGCAAATTATGTTGTCAAATGTGCTTTCTACC
>NC_091552.1:52807125-52809625 GCF_042767895.1 Penaeus vannamei
TCGTCTGTCCATCGTTCGTACCATATAACAGTTACAATTGTGGTCTCTCTTATGCTTTCTTTTCTTCTTCTCCATACTTCTCTTTCTTATTTTTTTCCTCTAATGCTACTCATTTTTTCTCTTCCTTCTTCTATTTCTTCTTCTCTTCTTCCCTCGTCGTACTTCTCTTCTCTTCCTCCTCCTCCTTCTCGCGAACCACATCTTCCTCCTCCTCTATTCCTCCTTCCTTCTCCTCCTCCTCCTCCTCCTCCTAAACCCCCTCTTCATATTCCCCCACTTCCTCCTCCTCCTCCTCCTCCTTCTCGACCACTTCCTCCTCCACCCTCTCTTCCTCCTCCTCCTTTATCACCTTCTCTTCTACCACTTCCTCCTCCACCCTCTCTTCCTCTCCCTCTTCCACCTCCACCTCCTCCACCCCCTCTTCCACCTCCACCCCCTCTTCCCATTCATCCTCCTCTCTTATTTCCTCCACCCCCTCTTCCTTCTCCACCTCCACCTCCTCCCCCCTCCCCCGCACCATCCCACAGAGGTTAACTATCTGATTCATCTCAAAGATATTATCAACGATGACGTCATTTCCTCCGTCTCTTCCTTGTTGCCATCTTCCTAACCTGTTTGTCTTTGCTTCTGTTTGGTTGTTTGTCTTGATGTGCTTATCTTGTTTTGTTTTTGTTTTTTATTCCTTTTTTATATTTATTATTATTATTTTTTCATTTTTTTATTATTTTTCATATATTCATGTTTTTCTTTGTTTTTTTCTTGTTTATTCATTTTTGAAGTTTCTTTTATATACATATTTTATTATGTGTTTGTTGTTCATCTTTGTTTTTCTTTTTAATTTTTCTATTTCATTCATATATATATTTTATTTTGTTTTGTTGTTTATCTTGTTTTTCTTTATTTTTCACATATTTTATTATGTTTTTGTTGTTTTGGTATTCCGAAAAATATGGAAATCTCTCTTTTTTATTTTATTCTCTTACATACATACGCATATTCGTACATACATGCATACAAATGTATATGTCTGTGTGTCAGTGTATGTATGTATGTATATTTGTACATATGTGTGTACGTATGTATGTATGCATGATGGTGAGGCTAAGTCTGTATGTATATATGTATGTATGTATGAAATCTCTCTTTGACTGTGCGTGTGTGTGTTTGCTTGTGTAGGTTAGCGTGTGTGTGTGCGTCAGGATTCATATTTGTATATATATATATATATATATATATATATATATATATATATATATATATATATATATATATATATATATATATATATATATAACCTACATACATAGAAGTATAAATATTAGAAATATAAATATTAGAAGTATAAATATGATAAATATTAGGAGAAAGAACAAACACTTTTAATCGATTTAGATACAAATTTTCCCAAAATCACCCACTTATTTTTTCCCTTTGAGAGGATATCCCCCTCCCACCACCCCCACCCCACCCCCTCCTGCCTCTACACAGCTGGTAATATCCATCACATTTCTATCATAAAAAAAAAACAATAAAATTCACATCTGTAGATATAACGCAAAGAGAATCCGACCAGTGCAATATGTATTCCATGATATTATTAATTCACTCACGAGCTAGAATTTCTGTCGGCCATATTGTATTGATATTTCAAAAAGGATTAAAAACGCGTGTTTTTTTCTGTATCTTTTGGTGTAATTTTGTTTTTATTTATTTTCTTCGTCAATGGGTATGGTTTAGTTGTTGTTATTATTATTAAGAAAACTGATATAATGATAATAACACTGATGACATTAATGATAATGATAATAATAATGATAATGATAATGATAATAATAATAATGAAAATGATAATAACAATAATGATTATCATTACTGCTATTACTATTATTATTATCGGTATCATTCTGATCCTAATGATTATCATCTTTACTTTGTTTATAGCTCTACCTCTTTTACCATTAATTTCCTGTTTTTTTCTGAAAATGAAAATATAGATCAGTCTCCCTTATAATATATATATATTTTTTACATTTTCTCTCATTTGCATTTTCTTTGTACTGCCATTTTTTCTTTAATTATTTATCTTTTCCCAATGGACCTTATTTATTATTGTCTTTTCTCCTCCTTTTCATTCTCCTTCTATCCGTTATTCCCTTCCTTTGTTTCGTTTTCGTGTCTCGAACAAAGTGAAAGTTTTAATTCAGATTTTATCGCTTTGACAATGAAGAACGCAAAAAAAAAAAAAAAATGAAAGTGTTTTTGTTTATATTACGTTAAAGAGGAAAAGAAGAAGAGAAAAAAGGCTTTCTTTTTTTGTCTTCTTTTCCTTATCAACGAAATGTGTATGTGATGAAATGAGGTTTATTGCGTATTGAAGGTTTGTTTATGAAAATGTCAAAATATGTAAAATGTTGGGAATTCATTAAAAAAAAGTTATTGGTCATTTATTTTTTGATAATCATTATCTTCTTTACTATCATCATTATTACTATTACTTTGA
>NC_091552.1:52827125-52844625 GCF_042767895.1 Penaeus vannamei
CATACTGGCTGAGACGTCTCGCGACCCAAGACATCTACACATAGTCGTATACTCGAGGAGAGGGGAGGGGTGGGGGGGAGATGGGGGGAAGGGGGGGTAGGAAAAATGGGGGTATATGTCCATCCACATCACCATTATCAAATATCTTTACACAACATCTCTTTAATTTCTCTCTTTATTTCTTTTATTTTACTTACAAAATTGTGCAAAGACTAGTAGAAACAGACAGGTATTTTCCCTGTAATATTGAACTGGGTACACGGGGATAATAACACGAGGAATGGAAATAGCACAATATTCAGGACTAACATAAAATCCGGGACCTTTTATCATGAAAAAATCAACAAAGACCATCTTTAAAAGGCTATCAATTCTCTTTTCATATATATATATGTATATAAACACAAGAACATTATCTTCTATATTGGTCATTTGACTAAATTAGAAAGTATAATACATGAGTTAATGGTTTATTTACACTAAATTGTTCATCGTTGTGGGACAGATCGGCCTCTTGCGGTGTTGCCAAATATCGATCGTCCAAAAGTTCCTGACATGTGGCAACACTGTCATACCCTTGGATTTTCGTAGCATTCGAAAATCCGATAAAAAATATTCACTATTTCATGATTTGGAAAACTGAAACATTCATTTTTCTTCAAGATTCACCTTGTGAAGATCATTTATTGTTCCGAAAAAAACACAAAATCTTAATACAATACAATACAGACATTTTTTTTTCTTCGTATACATAAAATTTATCAATAAAATTACAATTTCCTTTTTATTTTCCCTAACGGCTCAATATCCTAATAATATCTCTCAAAAAAAAGGAAAAAAATGTAATTGTGAATGTAGTTGTTCTAGCATGTTCTCGAAAAAAAATGAGAGAGAATGGGAATGTTCTAGAATGTTCTCGAAAAAAAGAGAGAATGAAAATGTTCTAGCATGTTCTCGAGAAAAAAAAATAGAGAGAATGAGAATGTTCTAGAATGTTCTCGAAAAAAAAATTGAGAAAGAAATTGTTCTCGAAAAAAATAGAAAATGAGATTATTCCAACATCTTCTCGAGAAAATAAAAATGGAGAACGTTCTAGAATGTTCTCGAAAGTAGTAGAAGCAGCTTTTGAGAAAGCGTTGAACACCCTCCTCGCTCTACACACACGGAACCACATCTGAACTTCTGTAATTACTTGTATGTTATGAGAGAACAGAGTAGATAGGCCGGCCGTTCTGGGAGAAACAGTTATAGGAAAATATGTACCTTTTTTTTTTCCTTTTTTAGTTCCTTTGACGCCAAAACTGGACTTTATTTGTTTATTTATATATATATATATTTTTTTTTTTTGGATGAGATGTACTTTTTGAAATATCTTTTTTTGCAAGATTTGTATTTTTTTTTTCTTAAATCTTCTCGTACGTCAAAAAAATCTTTCTTTTTTGCACAAAAAGAATCACAAGAATATAATATTTTTTTTCTTAAAAGGAATTTTCTGTTTTACTTTTCTCTCTCTCTCCTTTCTTTCTTTCTTTCTTTCTTTTGAATGTTTTCTCATTTTTTTCTACTCTTTCTTATTCCTCTTTCGTAATGACGTCATCCGCGTGAGGTGAATAAATAAGTAATATTTACAAAAAAGAAGAAGAGGAGAAGAAGGAAGAATAAGAAAAGGAAGAAGATATGGAGGAGGAAGAGAAGGAGAAGAAGGAAGGATGAGAAAATAAAGGAGAGGAGGAGAAGGAGAAGAAGGAAGAAAGAGAAAAGGAAGAAAAATGGGAGAAGGAGGAAGAAAAAGAGGAAGAAAAACAAATAAAGGGAGAAATAATAATAAAAAGGAAGAAGAAGAAAAAGAAAAGGAAAACAAAGAGAAGGAGACAAATGAAGAAGAAAAAGAAAAAGAAAGAACAAGAAAAAAGAGAATAAGAAGAAAAAAAAGAAAAAGAAGGAACAAGAAAAAAGAGAAGAAGAAAGAGAAGAAAAAGAAGAAGAAGGAGAAGAAGGATCTGGGGAAGACGGACACGGGAGCGAAGGAAACAGACGTCAGAGGTTAATCATGGACGTGGGAGTAATCCGCGGGGATTAGAGGGGAGAGAGGGAGGGGGAGGGGAGGGGGAGAGAGGGAGAGAGGGATGGGGAGGGGAGGGAGAAAGGGGGGAGAGAGGGAGGAGAGAGGGATGGGGAGGGGGGAGAAGGGAGGGGAGAGAGGGGAGAGAGGGGAGAGAGGGGGGAGAGAGGGAGGAGAGAGGGATGGGGAGGGGAGAGGAGGGGAGAGGAGAGTTAATAGGGAAGGGAAAGGATAGCGGAGGGTAGGGGAGAGAGGGGAAAGGATATATAGAGTAGGAGGAAGGGATAGTGGAGGGAGGATGTCGGAAAAGGGAGAGAAGACAAAAAATAACAAGATTTAAAGGAAGAAATAGTGATAGATAGGAAGCGTAGAGAAGAAAGAGGAGAAAAGAGGATAACCGAATAGACGAAGCAGAACAGACAGACAGACGGACAGACACCTCAGGACCAGCAGAAGGAGTCCTCCACCTCCTCCTCCTCCTTCGGCGCCTTCCCCAGGGACTCTACCTGAAGACGGCCATGGAGGCGGAGTGCTCGAAAGCCCGACGCCTCAGCTGGGCGATGCTCGACCCCCTCCACATGTCCTCGCCGCCCATGCCCACGCCCATCCCCATCCCCATCGACCCCATGCCGCAATTCTGCTGCAGATCCTGTTGTTGCTGCTGCTGCTGCTGTTGTTGCTGTTGGCCGACGCCGGTGAGTTGCTGTTGCTGAGTCTGCTGTTGCTGCTGTGTGGCCGGGGACGAGGAGCCGCTGTGGGGAGGGGTGGCCGGGGAGCCTAGGCCGTTGGGGAGACCTGGGGAGTTTAGGGGTGATCCTGGGGAGAGGGGGGGAAGGTGACTATGTAGTCGCTTACGAGGCTGCCGAGGGGTAAGTGTGTAGGCCTTAAAGCTAAGACGAGGCTGTAGGGGGAGGGGGCGTAAAGGCAAACATACACACACATACACACGTACATCACAGATATGCGCACGCACACATACACACGTACATACACAGATATGCGCACGCACACATACACAAACATACACACACACATGCAAACAGGGAATGGGTAGTGGAGAGATGCACACACACACACACACACACACACACACACACACACACACACACACACACACACACACACACACACACACACACACACACACACACACACACACTCACACAAACACATGCACACAAGATCCGTTAGAAAAAAGTCTCATAATGATTGAGAGGTTATATTAACAACAACCTCTCAGATCATTCTATACAAGGGCGCTTTGGCACTCATTCCACAAGGGCATTCGTGGCACTCATCCCACAAGGGCATTTATGGCACTCATCCCACAAGGGCATTTATGGCACTCATCCCACAAGATCATTCTCGGCACTCATCCCACAAGGGCATTTATGGCACTCATCCCCCAAGGACATTCTCGGCACTCATCCCCCAAGGGCATTCTCGGCACTCATCCCACAAGGGCATTGTGTCCCTTCTCCCAGAGGTCGAAGGGCACGAAGGGAAAACACCGTTCTGGCTCACCTGCGTACTCACCCAAGGCGTTATTGAGTGAGGAGAAGGCTTGGTAGTGCGGCTGGTACATGGACGTCGGAGGAGACCCGCCCATGTTGGACAGGCCGGAGGGCAGCGGGGACGTCGACCCCCCCAGCCCCTGACCTAGCCCTTGGCCCAGCCCCTGACCCAGCCCCTGACCCAGTCCCTGGCCCTGACCCAGCCCTAGACCTTGGCCTTGTCCTAAACCTAACCCTTGTCCCAATCCCTGGCCGAAGCCCTGGCCCAGACCCTGGCCGAAGCCCTGGCCAAGGGACTGGCTGAAGGACTGGGTGATGCTCATGCTGCCTTGACCTAGCTGACCTAGGCCCTGGCGCTGCAGAGGGGAGGTCAGGCCGAGGGTGCCAGTGCCAACACCTGGAAGGGAAAACAGAGAGGTCAGTTTAACTCTAAATACTGGTTCTTTCATATAATAACAATAATAGAACTGTGAATTATATCAAGAAATAAAAAAATGGAGATTTAAACTAATATATAAAAAATCTGAAAAAAACAATACTGGATAAAATAACATGTATTATCACAAAATAAACACAAACTAAAACAATTAATAAACAGATAGATAGATAGAGAAAGAGAGAGAGAGAGAGAGAGAGACAGACAGACAGAGCAGACATACAGAAGCAGAGAGAGAGAAAGAAAGAGAAAGACCGACAGAAACGGACCAGACAAATCAGAGACCTCGAGAGACCAGAAGACCCCCCAAGGAGTCCTGACCCCCCAAAGACCCCCGAAGACCCCCA
This sequence comes from Penaeus vannamei, assembly GCF_042767895.1. Lineage (NCBI taxonomy): Eukaryota > Metazoa > Arthropoda > Malacostraca > Decapoda > Penaeidae > Penaeus > Penaeus vannamei. The sequence continues at coordinate 52,831,485 of NC_091552.1, forward strand.
AAGACCCAAAAGACCCCAAAGACCCCAAAAGACCCCCGAAGACCCCCAAACCCCCCAAAAGACCCCCAAAGACCCCACAAGACCCAAAAGATCCCCAAAGACACCCCAACCCCCCCAAAGACACCCCAAAGACCCCAAAACCCCCCCAAAGACCCCAAAAGACCCCAAAACACAACCAACATCATTCATCCTCACCTGTGTTAATGGGCGCCATGCCCCCCATAGTCCAGCGAGTGTCCGAAGAAGGGAACATCGAGCCGCAGAAGGAATCGCCGCCCATGGGAGGGAAGGGAGGGAGGGAAGGGGAGGGAAGGAGGGAGCCAGCTGACCGAAAGACCGAACTGCTCTTTTTCCTCTTCTTCCACTTGGCGCGACGGTTCTGGAACCAGACCTGGAAAGAGGGGGGGGAGAGGGGCGTGGTTAGTGGGTGTGGTAGGAGTGATGATAAATTTGGTGATGATGGAGATAAAAATGATGATGATAATGATAATGATACAATTAATAATAAATATGATTGTGATACAATTAATAATAAATATCATGATAATGATACAATTAATAATAAATATGATGATAATAATGGTGATAATAATGATGATGATAATAAAGATGACAATAATAATAATAGTGATATTGGTAATAATAATAATAATAATAATAATAATGATAATGATAATGATAATAATGATTGTAATAATGATAGATATCTTAATAATATTAATAATGATGATGATAATAACAATGATACTACTACTAATCATGATGATTATGCTAATGATAATGACAATAATGACGATGATAATAAAAAACCAGTGATAATTCTAACATAAACCTTATGCTAAATCACTATATTTAAAATGGTTTCCCAAAATACAAACTACATTTTCCTAATAAACTCTTAGGGAAATACTCACAAATTTTCAATTATGAATACAACCAAAAAACGAAAAAAACGAAAGAAAATCTAATAAAAAAATAACACAAAAATTCGAAAAAGAAAACGAGACACACCCTTCATATATATATTTTTTCGCTCAAAATAAATCTCGGGACAATAAACGGTCTCAATAACGGGTAATTTGAATATCGCAAAAGCCCAACGAGGTCGTTTGAATGCTTTGCGCTCGTTTCCCTTTCCCGCCAAAAATTGCGGCGCCGGAGAGAGAGAATCAAGATGGCGGCCGAGATGTAGGTTTATTTTCCATCTTCGCCAAATGGAAGGCGTGGAGAGAGATAGATAGAGGGAGAGAGAGATAGAGTGGAAGAGAAGGGGAAATAGAGTGGGTGGGAGGGAGGGAGAGAGGGGGAGAGGGAAGGAGAGAAGGAGGGAAGGAGGGAAGGAGGGACGGAGAGAAAGAGCGAGAGAGAGAGAGAGAGAGAGAGAAAGAGAGAGAGAGAGAGAGAGACAGAGAAAGGAGAGAGAGAGAGAGAGAGAGAGAGAAAACCACCCCATTTCACCCTTCTTCATGTATAATTCATACACCCCCCTCCATCAAAGTCACGTGATCTGTTAAACAACCATTCGCCATGTGTTATATGAGGCGACGATATTATCCAATAACAACAGAGACCTTTTGTAATCAGTGTTCTTATTTGTGGGTTCCCCGCTGGGTTAAGTGAGGGAGCGGGTGAGGGAGGGAGAGGGTGAGGGAGGGAGGGGGAGGGAGGGAGAGAGGGAGGGAGGGAGGGAGGAAGAGAGGGGGAGGGAGGGAGGGAGAGAGGGAGGGAAGGAGGGTGGGGGGAGGGAGGGAGAGGAAGGGAGAAGGAGGGGAGGGGGAGGGAGAGAGGGAGAGAGACAGAAGGGAGAGAAGGAGAGAAGGAGGGGAGAAGAAGGAGGGAGAGGGAGGTAGGGAGAGGGGGATGGGGGAGAAAGGGTGTCCAAAATACCCCTTTGAATTCCGTTCTCGTGTTCTCGGGTTGTTCACACTCGCTGTACAACGTCGAACATTGTCTAAGCGCGAAAATTATTCAACAGAAAATCATTCTTTCTTGAAGGTTAAACGCTCTGATAAATCAACGTTTTTTTTTTTAACGAGAAGAATCATTGTTATTATCATCATTATTATTATTATTCGTGGTTGAACTTTATCACAGAATTAGCGTCGTGTTCTAACCTCAACTATAATATATATATATATATATATATATATATATATATATATATATATATATATATATATATATATATATATAAACCAAAACCCAAAACATATATACGGATAATATCAAAGTTAACCTCTCCTCCCCCCTTCCCCCCTCCCCCCTCTCCCCCCCGCCCTCCCAAAAGCCAATGAGGGGACGAAAAACCCTTGGGATTTAGTGGGTCAATTATTTTCACGAGTAAATCCCCCGCTGTCGACGCCAAATAAATTACTTCTCTGTTATTGCCTTCCAGTCGAGGCCGGGGCGTCGCTACCACACTTAATTTGTGTTAATTTTGAATCTTTTTTCTTTTTTGTTTTTATTTTACTTTTTTATATCTTTCTAAATGGGTTTAAGATGTTTGTGTTTATTTTTGTATTAAATGTCCGCTAAATTTTCCGTGGTGTATGAATAAAGTTTAAGCTCGTAGTCGGTGTGTTCTCTTCTATAAGAAATAAACGGTAAATGTTCAAGTTTAGTTCTCGATGTTATGAATAATTCCAAAATGACCTAAAAGCCAAGAGAAAATATATCTACTAAGTGGAAGTGACATGTATGTTACGAATGAATGGAGAAATCAATAAGAAAAGGTTATACGCTCGTATCTGGTTTCCCTGTAATTTCCCTGTTGTGAATACGCCTTCTAATTATTCCTCGGGTTAAGCTCCTGTTATTTACTGTTGTCTTTCTCCGCAATAACATGATATCACCTTCCCCTCTCATTTGTTATTAACGGCTTTGTAATTGTACATCTAATATTGCCTTCACATTTCCCGCCAAAATATGTTAGGTGTAGCGAGGCTAAAACATTTTCTCATTTTTTTCTCTCAGCTTCGTAGTATTGCAAGATACAGATTTAGACTCCATCAGTTATTCCAATACATCACTCACGGTTATTACCCAACAGCGAGATGTGTAACAGGCTAATATCATAGAACGTGTCAAGTCAATATCGGGCTAATGAAGGGGGGAGATTCGCCGGCCGAGAGAGCGCGGGTGCAAATCTGTTTGTAACCAACACGAACGCGCGCATGTTCCCCCAATATGAACTTTGGCCGTCTAAATCCCAGACAAATCCTGTCATCCGAGTCTTTCGGCGCCGTCTTGATCGATGGCTCCGTGTAAACGGATTGGCAACTTCGGAATGGCTCGGGAAATGGGTGTCGGAACTCGCGGGATAACGGACAACTTTTTTGGACGGCGGGAAAATTTGGACGAACGCACGCTTTCGGACACGTGGGAGGGAGGAGGAGGGAGGGGGGAAGGGAGGGGGTGAGAGAAGAGACAGAGACGTATAAAGACTCTAATTCGGTATAAAACTTCGACGATTTTCGACACTTCGCATTCAATTTTCCGGCTAACTTTTCAGGAATGGAAGGCAAAACGGGGCTAATTCGATAAGCGCGAAATAAAAAGCTCGTAAAATGGGACGGTCAAGTGTTCCCTCTGAGCCGCCAAAATCCTCCGAAATGGGATGAACTTTGTGTCAAAACCCCGCTACGCTTCCCAGAATGGTTAGCCGCCGCCCCGATTCACTTATTCATGGTAAATTCCTGAGGTCGGCGAGACGATAACTTTAGGAACACTTTTTTTTTCTTTAAACTGTAGCGGGAAAGCGGAGGAAGGCGCGTGGCGGCGGCGGCGGCGGCGGTAGCGGCGGTCCGCAAAAACCCCCGTCGGATCTCGTCCTCCGCCGCTACCGCTACCGCCGACCCTTCCCCGAATCCCGCCGTGATTGTTTGAATAGATCAGAGACACAGCGAGGAATAGAAAACCAATCTGGAATGCCCTTTATGCCCTCAAATGGACCATAATCGTGATCCCCGCCGCCTCAGAGCTAGAAGGGCACGTCGACCACGGCCACGGCGGCGCTTACCTGCCCTTCTTTCACGGAGGCGCCGGTGCAGGGAGGTCATCAGAGATCACAATAATAGCGCGATGATACACATTACCCCTATAGCCTGCGGAATATTGCTAGCTAAGGCGTTCGCTATTGCCCGGCGAAAGCACGTTCTTTTCCCCTACGTTTTTATACCTCTCTGTACAAACAGAAGGAAAATCAGAAATTCATAGTATATTCTTCGCTATCTCCGTTTCGCTATCGTTGTTTTAAATGATTTAATCGCGATATTAGTCAAAGGATGAATGTGATATTGACAGATGGTCGTGGCTGCGTTTTGAAACATGTCTCTTAATATATGACGATGTTCCAGGAGGGTTTTAATAGATATTCAAATTGTTAGAGACGAGAACTGGCGCTTGTAACGTGTTTTAGATAAAGACTGTCTACATATTACACAACATGGGTATTATTTGCTCTTATAAAGGCAAACTCTTCCCTTGATAATATATCTATTATCATTTTTTTTTCTAAATATCAGAGAAAGCCGAAAACAAGAAAAAAAAACGTTTTTCTTCCCTGGAACCCAAACAAAAACAAAAAAACGTTTTTCCTTCCCTCCCTTTCCCCCCTCTCCCTCCTCCACCTTCTCCCATTCCCCCTCCTCCCTCCTCTACCTTCTCCCTTTCCCCCTCCTCCCTCCTCCACCTTCTCCCTCCTCCACCTTCTCCTTTCCCCCTCCTCCCTCCTCCACCTTCTCCTTCCCCTTCCTCCCTCCTCCACCTTCGCTCTTTCCCCCCTTCTCCCTCCTCCACCTTCTCCCTTTCCCCCTCCTCCCTCCTCCACCTTCTCCCTTTCCCCCTCCTCCCTCTTCCACCTTCTCCCTTTCCCCCTCCTCCCCCTATTCTCCCTTTCCGTTCTCTGTTTACCTCTCCGGACTCCCACCTGAATCAAAGACCGGCGTCCATCAAACCGACTAATTGGCGCGTGGTGGCCTTAATGAAACATTGACGCGGACCAATCAGAAGCCCGGAGCTCGGCGCCGACCCACCAATCAGAGACAGTGGCGGGAAAAAGGGGGAAGGGGAAGGGAAAGGGAAAGGAGGAAGGGGAGGGAGAGGGAGGGAGAAGGAGGAAGGGATAGAAGGGAAGAGGAGAAGGGAAGGAGGGAGGGAGGAGGAGAACGGAGAAAAGGGAGGGAGGGAGAGGGAGGAAGGGAAGGAGGAAAGGGAGGAAGGGAAGGAGGAAAGGGAGGGAGAGAAAGGGGGGAAGGGAGGAAGGGGTGTTGGCGTTTGTCTCTCCTGTAATCAAACGCCGCGATGTTTTATAGAACGCGTACAATATTGACAAAACGATTAGCGACAAATATCTTTTTTTTTTTCTTTTTCTTAGTCGGTGAAGAAGATGTGCTTTGGTGTTTGATCTTCAATTGTATTTTTTTTTTTTTTTTATAATTTTAGTGGCAGTCTCGAGAGTAAACGGAGAGACAGAGAGAGAGAGAGAGAGAGAGAGAGAAAGAGAGAGAGAGAGAGAGAGAGAGAGAGAGAGAGAGAGAGAGAGAGAGAGAGTCAGACAGTCAGAGACAGAGAAACAGAAACAGAGAGAAAGAGAGCTAGAAACAGAGAGAAAGAGAGACAAAGAAAGAGAAACAGAGAGAAAGAGAGCTAGAAACAGAGAAACAAAGAAAGAGAAACAGAGAGGAAGAGAAACAGAGAGAAAGAGAGAGAGAGCGATCGCCGGCCAAGAACACAAATAATACGACCACGGGAAGGGAGAGAGACCGAGAGACCGAGAGAGAGCGAGAGAGCGAGCGCGCGAGAAACACGTCAAGTCCGAAGCGATTGACACCAATTAATCTGTGAGATGACTTGCTTCTCAAAGAGACAGCGGCCGTGTACCTGCGGGCGGTTTCTGGTTATTGGCTGTAATGAAAACATGATGGGTGGGCCACGGTCGGCGCGGGGACCCTGTACCGGTTGTACTACAGACCATATCCATCTTTCATGTTGGCGTTCTGGGTTTACAAGAGTTTCCCTGGTCAGTTTCCGACACGGGGAGATGGTGGAGAGAGGCTGATTTTTTAATTCCGCGAGCCTACCTCCCTTTCTCCCTCCCTCCCTCCGCCCCCCTTAAAAAAAGGAGACGAATCCTCCCTCCCTCTCTCCCTCCGCCCCCCTTAAAAAAGGAGACGAATCCTCCCTCCCTCCCTCCCCCCGCCCCCCTTAAAAAAAGGAGACGAATCCTCCCTCCCTCCCTCCCCCCGCCTCCCTTAAAAAAGGAGACGAAGGGGAATGGAAATAGCTTAGAAAAGGGGGCTTATTTTGGGCTTTCGTCATAGCCCCTCCCTTCCTCCCCCCGCCCCCCTTAAAAAAGGAGACGAAGAGGGAATGAAAATAGCTTTAAAAAAAGGGCTTATTTTGGGCTTTCGTCATACCCCCTCCCTCAAAAAATAGACGAATGAAAATAACTTTTAAAAAGGGCTTATTTTGGGCTTTCGTCATACACCTCCCTTCAAAAAACAGACGGAGAGGGAATTAAAATAACTTAAAAAAGGGCTTATTTTGGTCTTTCGTCATACACCTCCCTTCAAAAAACAGACGAAGAGGGTATAAAATAACTTAAAAAAGGTCTCATTTTGGTCTTTCGTCAAAATACCTGTCGGTTCGTGTTTTAGACAGACGCGGACTTCTGTATTGCAAGCTGGCATAACGCATTTTGTTTTTAAAATAAAGAAGAAAAAAGGAAAAAACTATTCAGTTTCGATCTGTGACTATTGTTTTTCCGTTTCATAAAACCGTTCGTTTCACTTTGAACCTAAACAAAGAGAAGATATATTGCTTTAAAAAAAGAAGTAAAAAAAAAATGTCTCTCACAACCTATAGAGTTTTAATATTGTGATCCATTAATCAAACCCCAATAGAAATACAAAATCATATGTGAAAGTCATCAATAAAACAAAAAAACAAACAAATAAACTCCTTTTTTTCAATATAAATAAACATAATTACAACAACAACAAAACACTCATACAAACACATAGGATTCTAAATCTCCATTTTTGAATTTTTGAATTTTGAAAGAAAGTCAGATACGAGTAGCGGATGATAGACAAACAACCTTAACTGCCCAACCATCTATTATCATATACGAGACACGCCCATCTTTTAACCGCCATTATAAACTCACCGGAACAGTTAAAAAAGCTTTTTGGAAACTGTTGTGGTGGTGGGAATGGCGGGGAGGGAGGGAGGGAGAGAGGGAGAGGGAGAGGGAGAGAGAGAGGGAGAGAGAGAGGGAGAGAGAGAGAGAGAGAGAGAGAGAGAGAGAGAGAGAGAGAGAGAGAGAGAGAGAGAGAGAGAGAGAGAGAGAGAGAGAGAGAGAAAGAGAGAGAATAAGAAGTCGAGACCGAAGACAGAGAGGAGATAGCGAACAGACAGGAAAAAACAAAAGCCAGAACCAAAAGAAGAAACCAGAAGACAAAGAACGAACAAACACACCAATAAATAAACAACAACAACAACAATAAAGAGAGAGAGAGGAATGGACCGAAAGAGACGAAGAACCATGGATAAAAAAAAGAGGAAGGGAACGAAAGAGACGAAGAACCACGGATAAAAGGAGGAAAATAAAGGGAGAGAATTTCTGGTGGCGACAAAATCCTGTCAGGTACGTGAGACGGGGAGCGAGGGAGAGCAAAGTGAAGGTCTGTGTTCTTGTACAGCGAAGCACCAGGGAAAAGGGGGGACCACTCACTGCATCCGTCGGTCTCTCTCCCTCTCTCTCTTTCTCTTTCTCTTTCTTTCTCTCACTCTGTCTGTCTCTCTGTCTCTGTCTCTGTCTCTGTCTGTCTCTCTCTCTCTCTCTCTCTCTCTCTCTCTCTCTCTCTCTCTCTCTCTCTCTCTCTCTCTCTCTCTCTCTCTCTCTCTTGGCCTCTTTCCTCTTCCCCTCTCTCGTCTGTCCTCCTCTTTATTTCTCTTTAACCGTGTGCCTTCCTTCGGTTGTATTTAGCTCTCTTCTTATTTCTTTCCTTTTCCTAGTCTCTATTTTTTCTTTTTCTTTCTTTCTGCCACATTTCCTCCCCCTTCCCGGCTTTCTCGACCTCCTTTCCTCCATTAGTCTCCTCTTTCTCTCCCCTCCTCCTTTCTCCACATTCCCTTTCCCTCCACAAATCTGTTTTCATTTCCCCTCTCCTCCTTTCTCCACCCTCCCTCTCCCTCTCTCTCCTCTCCCTCCTCTCTCCCTCCCCTCTCCTTCTTTCTTTCCCCCCTTCTCCCTCTCTCCCTCTTTCTTCCCCCCCTTCTCCCTCTCTCCTCTCCCCCTCTCTCTCTTCCATCTACCAGGCTTCCAGTTAAGCTTCGTTACTCAAGTTATTCTCTACACATGTATTCGCTTTTTTCATACCAGGTTCACAGTGTGTTTCCCTCTGGCTGGAATCCAATTTTATTTCGAAATTCTGACAATCTAGATCCGAGCATTTTTATTTTTAAGAAAAGACAAAAAATATATATGGTTGTGAGTGCAGGTTCCTCTATGCTGGATATGTGTTGTTTGTCTCTTGTTTCTGTTTTGGGTTTCTGTCTGTCTTGCTTGCCTGCCTGTCTGGGTTTCTCTGGGTTTGTGTCTTGGTTTATCTGTCTTTGTCTTTGTCTCTGTCTTTGTCTCTGTCTGTCTGTCTGTCTGTCTGTCTCTCTCTCTCTCTCTCTCTTTCTCTTTCTCTCTCTCTCTCTCTCTCTTTCTCTCTCTCTCTCTCTCTCTCTCTCTCTCTCTCTCTCTCTCTCTCTCTCTCTCTCTCTCTCTCTCTCTCTCTCTCTCTCTCTTGCACACGCACATTCATGAATGTGCAATGGATACAGATTCTACTCTAAAGCCAAAATTAGCATTATGTAAGTATGTACAAGAGTAAGTGTGTAATTGTACCTGGACAAATACCTCTATTTAGCAAGTGTGTATGTGTTTCTTTGTTTGTGTGTCTCTACGTACACGTGTATGTGTATGTATATATATGTGTGTGTGTGTGTATGTGTGCGTGTGTTTCTAATTCGTGTGTTTCTTTGTATCTTTGTGTGTGGGCGTGTGTGTGTGCGTGCGTGTATGGGTGTGTGCGTGTATGCGTGTGTGTTTGTATGTGTGCTATCTTAGCCCTAAAAGCGTGGCATAGGCTGGCGTGGAAAGCCTGGGTCATATCGGCTTTAAAATTGACGTTACTTTGTTACAGCGACCGCGAGGTTAACTGAGACAGGCCGTTAAATGCATAACCGTTTTGATCAATGTAAACTTAATTTTTCTTCTTTTTTTTCGTTTTTTTTTGAAGGGTAAAGGGGGTTTCAGTTATAAGTTGGAGTTGTAGAATGAGTGTTAGTTATATTTTTTTGCGTTTCTCCCGAGATCAGGTCAATCAGCTTAATTTAGTTTGAGGGAGGAACATAACGGCAAATTTCCGAGGCTAAATATGAGGCAGATAAAAAAAAAAAAAAGTTTATCGTTTGTATTAGCCGGATATAGTGTACAACCAGGTTTTGGAAAAGAGTTTTGTAAAACCACGTGTCTATCATTTAAAAACGAATAAAAATAGATGAGACAGATGTTAGGGTTTGCTAGAATTTGCCCATGACGGAAAAAAAGAGCTTTCAAATCAGACAAAAAGAAAAAATATACATGTTTTTTTGTGTTTCGAAATCGGGACATATATATCTAAACTAATAATTTCCTAGCATCATATATCCGGTTAAAAAAAAGGCATCAGAACCGAAAATCAAAATAATTCGTTTCTTTTCCACTATATTCTTTTTTTATTACCGAAATAAAACATATTCGAAAGCGCCCTTCAGAACCAAAAACAAAAAATGGCGCCAAAAAATCTGGAAAACAAAAACGCATCGCCCAATAAAGAATTGGCGGGTTGTCACGCGGCGCAGGTCGTTTCCAAACCCCTTTTGACACGCGCAATAGACAATCATAAAACATTGATCACCTCTCTTGCCGTCGCTGTTGGGGCAACTGTATAATGCTCCGTGTTTTGGGAAGGTAATGAAAAAAATAGGTAATGAAAGGATATAACATGATTCGAAACCTTAATGAAAATATAATGAAAGTATCATGGCCGGCCCTTGTATTGCTTGCGAGCGGGAGAGAGCGAGAGTCGGAGAGAGAGTTATTAGTTTCCTGAAGTGCGGAACGCATTGTGCAATTGTTTTTAATCGCTGCTGAAATGTTTGATCGGGAAATAATTGCTATTTGTATCATTATGGCCCTTGACTGACATGGGGGGGAGGGAAAAAAAGAGAAGAGAGACGATTAATAGGCAAAAGGGGGTTCGGATTATGATTTCCATTCGAGGTAATAGGATCGAATCTCATCAAAGGGGGGAAAGGGATCGGTTGATATCACACGCGGTTGTGGACGGAGATACATGCCTCTATACTTCACATACATACGTGCAGATAGCTATATATGTATGCATCTATTTATCTATCTATGTATCTGTCTATTCGTCTATGTATATAGCTATTTAAATACATGCATCCGCAGTGTATGTATATGTACATTAGGTGTATGTACACAGGGAGATACGAGAGAGAGAGAGAGAGAGAGAGAGAGAGAGAGAGAGAGAGAGAGAGAGAGAGAGAGAGAGAGAGAGAGAGAGAGAGAGACAAATAGAAAGACTAAGACAAAACAGAGAAAGCGAGAGGATAAAAAAAAAACAGAAAGAGAAAGAGAGAAAGAGAGACACAGAGACAGAAACTGCTTAGAAAAAAAAAAAAATAAAATTCAACCCAAAGATTCTAACAAATATATTTATATACATAAAATCTGGTCGCAGTGAGGGTAGTCGACAAGTTTCACCCATTACCTAGCAAATGTGGTTTTGCTGTTCAGGGGATGCATAATGTACAGGCCTCACCCCCCCCTCCCCCTCCTCCCCCTCCTCTCCTCTCCCACCCGGCCTCTCTCTCTCCCTCCCTGACTCTAGCTGGTCTTTCTCCCTCTCTGTCTGTCTGTCTCCTCTTTCTGTTTATATAGTTGTCTTTTCTGCGTGTCTGTTTGCGTGGATAGTTGCTCTTTCTCTCTCTCGCTCTCTCTCTCTCTCTCTCTCTTTCTCTTTATCTCTCTCTCTCTCTCTTTCTGTTTGTCTGAATGTGTCTATCTACTTTCTATCTGTTTCTGTCTGTGTAACTATGTCGTTTTGGTCTGTTTGTCTGTGTGTCTATTATCCCTTTCTCTTTCTCTTTATGTCTATATAACTGTCTTGTCATAATGTTTGACTCTCTCTTTGTCTGTCTGTCTGTCTGTCTGTTCCCTCTCTCTCTCTCTGTCTCTCTCTCTCTCTCTCTCTCTCTCTCTCTCTCTCTCTCTCTCTCTCTCTCCCTCCCTCCCTCCTCCCTATCTCTTCCTCTCTCTCTCTCTCTCTCTCTCTCTCTCTCTTCTTCTCTCTCTCTCTCTGTCTGTCTATTTGTCAGTTTGTTTATGCTTTGTCTGCCTTATCATTTGTCTGTTAATGCCCATTTATCTATTGGTTCTCGCTATCTATTCATCCAGAGAGAGAGAGAGAGAGAGAGAGAGAGAGAAAAGAGAGAGAGAGAGAGAGAGAGACAGAGAGAGAGAGAGAGAGAGACAGAGAGAGAGAGAGAGAGAGAGAGAGAGAGAGAGAGAGAGAGAGGAGAAGACAAAGAGAAATAAAAAAGATATACAATGACCCCCCAAAAATAAAGATAAAGAAACTCAGAGATAATAAAAAAAAACACAGACAGATTGACAGACACAGAGAGAAAGAGAGAAAAAAAACTATGATAATGTTTTCCGGTCGAAATAATGCTAAATTAAATTACAAAGGATCTGGGTTCATCTAGCACTTGTGATAGACTTATGCTTAATGCAGGGCCACCCCCCCCCCTTCCCCTCCCCCCCCCCACCCCTCTTTTCCCCAACCCTCCCTTCCTATCCCTTTCTCCTTTCTTCTCTTCCCTATCCTTCCCCCCTCTCTATCTCTCCCTCTCCTCCTCATGTCTCACACTCCTCCGCTTTCCCCTTCCCTCCCTCCCCCTCCTGTCCCTTCCCTCCCTCCTACCCCTCCTCTCCCTTTCCTCCCTCCTTCCTACCCTCTTTCTCCCTCCCCTCCCTCCCTCTACTGTAGTCAACATGTTTAGCAATAATTATTGGTTTATGAATAAACACCTACAGTTTTTAAACACCTCGCTGTCAGGTACGTTGTTTTTGAACATAATATTCTCCCTCCTACCTCCCCCCCTCTCCCCCTCTCCCCCCACACCCCACCGACGCCGAAAAAGAATTGTCACCTATGAATAAAACCGATTGACCTGTTAATGCCTTGTTTAATATATTCGACCATGCAAAGGTCATGAACTCGGAACGTATATCAATCATTGTCTCAAAGTCTTTTTTTTCTTTTTTTTTTTGGAAATTTGGACTTTGACGTTCGCTGGGATTCGCTGGCTCATTATGTTGTCATACGGCTTAATGGTCCGGGCAAATTGGCCTTGCAACGTTACAAGGTCATTAAAGATTCCGGTGCCTCTGTGATTGCACCTTTTATCGTGTCATGGGTCGCTGATGCAAACGGCGTACGCTTGTATATAAAAGGGAAGACTGAGGTTTCAGAATTTCGGGAAAAATGTTTATGCTAGTATAGATTTTTCGATTGGAGGGGGAGCTTTAGAATTTAAGGGAGGAGAAAAGATTATATTTGTATGAATTTTCGATTGAAGGAATAAGTGAGAATTTAGAAGGGAAAAGGTCATATTTGTATAAATTTTTCGAATTTTTGGGGGAGGGCGGTGAAAGAGGTTGATGCACTATTGAAATGTGTTAAATGATGTATTTAATACGGGAAACTGGTGGGTTGACTGATAGAAATATACTTGGATAATACGCCGTTATAGTATATCTCTCTCCCTCTCTCACATATTCTACCTCATTTTCTGTTCCCTTTTCTTTGTCTTTCCATCTCTCTCCATTCCTTACCTCTTCCATCCTCCAATTCCCTTTTCTCTCCTCCTCATCATCTCCTTCCTTCCCTCTCTCCCTCCCTCCCTCTCACCCACTCTCTCCCTTCTTCCCGCACCCTCTCCCTCCCCTCTTCCCTCTCACCTCCTTCCCCTCATCCTTTCTCTCCCTTCTTCCTTCTTTCACCCACCCTTCTTC
>NC_091552.1:52849625-52854625 GCF_042767895.1 Penaeus vannamei
TCTCCCTCCCTCCCTCTTTCCTACCTTTCTCTTCCCCTCTATCTCTCTCTCTCTCTCTCTCCCTCCCTCTTTCCTACCTTTCTCTTCCCCTTCTCTTCTCCTCTCTCTCTCTCTCCCTCTTTCCTACCTTTCTCTTCTCTATCTCTCTCTCTCTCTTTCCTACCTTTCTCTCTCTTTCTCTCTCTCTCCCTCCCTCTTTCCTACCTTTCTCTTCCCCTCTATCTCTCTCTTTCTCTCCCTCTCTCTCCCTCTTTCCTACCTTTCTCTCTCTTTCTCTCCCTCTCTCTCCCTACATCCTCTTCAACGACCGCCTGTCCCATCGCCCACCCTGTGCGCTGCGACCCCCGTGGCACCTACATATGAATGGTGCCAGCGTTGAGGGACGTCGGAGTGCCGCTGTTACAAGGGAACCCCCTACCTGGCACTCTCTCTTGGCACTCTCTCTTCGTAAACTTCCTTTTTTAATCGTTCTTTTTTCCTTTATTACTATAGGAAGCTTGGCGTGTGGAGTGCCTAGCGTTTTCCATATTGGTAGCGAGAAGGGAAAATTTTCGAAGTGTTAAAAGGGGAAGAGAAGGAAGAATTGGTGGTATTTTGGAAAATTTCGGTTTTAAAAGGGAAAGAAAAGGGAAAAAATGGAAAGTATTTTGGAAATTTTCGGAGTTTTAAAAGGAAAAGAAAAGGGAAAAAATGGAAAGTATTTTAGAAAATTTCGGAGTTTAAAAGGAAAAGAAAATTTTAAAAAATGGACTGGTATTTTGGAAAATGTCGATTAAAGTGTTAAGAGGAAAAGAAGAAGGAAAATAAAAATGGTATTTTGGGAAAATTTCGAAGTGCTAAAACGGAAAAGAAAAATGGTATTTTTGAGATTTGAGGAGGTTTATCGACATCGACGAAGTGACGTGATTCCTTACGCCCATAAACCTCCGAGTGACGTGTCTGCGAAGTGTCTGCACGTCGGATAATCTTGGGTCGTTGGTTGACCTGGCTTCCCTCCCTCCCTCCCTCCGTTTTCCCTCTCTCTGTCTCTCTTTTTCCGGTCTCTCTCTCTATCTGTCTTTTCCGGTCTCTCTCTCTCTCTCTCTCTATCTCTCTCTCTCTCTCTCTCTCTCCTTCTCTCTCTCTACTTTCTTCCCTTTCTTCCTTCCTTTCCTTCTCCTTCCTCTTCCTTTCTCTCCTTCCCTTCCATCATTCCTCTCTCCCTTCCCTTCCCTCCCTCCCTCTCCCTCTCTTCCCTTCACTCCCCACGCACGTCCTTCAAGAGAAAGACTGACACCTCGTGAAACCAACAACACGAAAACCAAAAAAAAGAAGAGAGACACAAGATGATAGAAATTTTTTTGGGAAATCCCTAAAAAAAAAAAAAAAAAACATAAATATTAAAATAAATAAATAAACAAATAGATTAAAAAAAAAGTGTGTGTGTGTGGGGGGGGGGGGGAGGGAGATACGAACTCTATCAGCGATCTGGATAACTGATCTTGTTGAATTTTCGAACAGGCGCCCTTGTCACATATGCGGACACGGTGAGGCTACAAATGGCCGGTGTTTCACAAGTGCCCGATAAAGGGAGGGGGAAGGGAAGGGAAGGGAAGAGGGAGGAAGGGAAGGGATAGGGAGGGATATAGAAGGGATTGGGGAGGGATGGGGAGGGATAGAAAGGGAAGGGAAGGGAGGGAGAAAGGGAGGGGATGGGGAGGGATAGAAAGGGGAGGGAAGGGGAGGGAGAAAGGGAATGGGATTGGGAAGGGATGGTAGAGGGAGGGAATGGAGGGATGGGGAGGAAAAGGAAGGGATGGGGAGGGAAGGGAAGGGAACGAAGGGGAGGGAAGGAAAGGGAAAGGAAGGGATAGGGAGGGAGGGGAAGGAAAAGGACAAGCAATAAGATAAAAGAGAAAAGGAGGGAAGAGTAAAGGGAAGCAAAAGAAGGAGCGAGAAAATGCAAAAGGAAGGAAAGAGGAAAGTAGTAAAAATGGAAGAGAGAGAAAACGAAAAAAACGTACAAAAAAACAGAAAATAAAACCTACAGACAACCTAAAAAAAGGCAATTCCAGAGTAGAAGTACCCCCCCCCCTCCACCCCCCCTCCCCCTCATTCCCCAAAGACTCAAACCTCTTTTCTCTCTCTCTCTACCGACTTCATATGTCCATTAAAAGAAAAAGAAATTATCTTTTTTTCCCTCCAAGAAATTTGAATAATGGATCTCAACGGACTCCACATCCGGGACCCGAACGGAGGCGAGAAAAACGGTCGAAAAAACGGATAAAAACGGAAAAAAAAGTGTAGAACGATCGACAAGAAAATATATAAATTACAAAAAATAGATTAGTATGTAAATAAATGAATGAAAAAGATTAATACGTAAACTGGTGAATAATAAAAAAAAAATAAAAAAATTGTAAGTGAAAATACACATTGATAAGCGAAATGGAATGAAATAATATATAAAAATATGCGATATACACTCTGCAGAACTTGATTTATATCATCAAAGAGCCTAATACAAGATCCTAAATAAAATTGTACATAAAATCTTAACAAATTTACCAAACATTTAGTTTACAAATATGCAAATTTCAGATCCAAACACAGCTGCCAATAAATCTATACATTATCTTTACCACCTTCTATTCGTATCTCCTGTTTATCTTTTATCAACATCTCATTTTCTTTCAAAAACCTTCGATTTTTTTTATTATTTTAACCTCCCAGTCGGTATTCGTACCTCCTTTAAATATTCTTTCTATCTCCTGAATCCTCTTTTCTCTCGCTCTATCCGCCTATTCTCTCTCCGTATTCCCCTCCAGCAGGCGCCGAGGTCGTCCTCAATATGTACGAATGACTTGGGCAAACTCAAGGCTCAGGAGGCAGCGGAGAGAGATCAATCAGCTGATGGATTGATCAATGAAAGAGGTACGTCGGAGGCGGAGTCTGTTTACGGTGTTGTTTTGGTTGTTCCGCTCACCGTCCCTCACCCCCCTTTTTTATCTGATTTTATCTCTTGTAATTCGTGTTTGTCTACTTATTTTCTCGTAATGATTACTGTTTATTCTTTTATTCTGATTTTAATGTATTTATTTCTTCTTATTCTTGTCTTATCCATTCTTTCCGTCTTATCTCCTCCTTCTCCGCCTACTCTTCCACTCTCCTCCCCTCCTCCCCACCCACCCACGGCTCTTCTGTTCCCACTCCCCCCTCCCCTCCCCCCGCCCACCATCTCACACTCCCGCCGCCTTCTTCCCGGGTCGTAAAGTCGGTAAACAAACTCCACTGACCACTACCACCACCACCACCACCATCGCCACCACTACCACCACCGCCGCTACCACCACCGCCGCTACCACCAGCAGTACCGCCGCTACCGCTACAGATGCTGTTCCCCCCTCCACCCCTCCTCCCCCACCCTCCCTCTTCCTTCCTTCAGCCGTCAATAAATCATAATATTTCCCGAAGTAAACAACAGCATATTGGAGAAACATATGTGAGTCCATCTGCAGGTGGTGGAAGGGCGCGAGGGACACGAGAAAGCCCGATTTATGGCCAGCTGCCTTGCGAAGGGAGGGAGAGGGAAGCGGGGGAGAAAGGGAGGGAGGGAGAGAGGGGTGGAGAGGAAGGAGGAGGGAGTGGAGGGAGGAAGGAGGAAGAGGAGAGGGGGGGGGGAAAGGGAATGTGGGAGAGAGGGGTAGAGAGGAAGGAGGAGGGAGTGGAAGGAGGGAGAAGGAAGAGGAAAAGGGGGGGGAGAGAAAGGGAGGGAGGGAGAGAGGTGTAGAGAGGAAGGAGGGAGAGAAAGAAGAAGAAAGGGAGGCAGGAAGAGAGGGTTAAAGAGGAATGAGATAGCAGGGGGAGGTATGGGAGGGAGGGAAGGAGGAGAGAGGAGGGAAGAGAGGGGTAGAGAGGAAGGGGGGGAAGGGAGGGAAGGAGGAAGGAAGGGAGGAGAAGAGAGGGAAGAGAGGAGTAGAGAGGAAGGGGGAAGGCAGGGGAGGGAAGGAGGAAGGAAGGGAGGAGAAGAGAGGGTAGAGAGGAAGGGGAGTGGAGGGAGGGAGGGGGGGGGGGGAAGGCGTTTGGCGTACCTGTGCTAAATGACAACTTACTAATCAATCGTGCACGAAACTGTGTGAGGATTGGGAGAAACCGATAAAAAAAAAAAAAAAATGCCCCGCGGTCTCTTACTTTTTATTTGAGTTTACCATTTAGCCATTTTTCTTTCTTTTATTTTCTTTCTCTTTTTTTCTAGATTCTCGCATATCTCTACGAAAGGGGATGAAGAGAAAAAACCAGGAAGGACAGTAACTGATAAGAGAAAGAGAGGAAGAAAAAAATATATATATACTCGCGGTCTCTCCTCACCTGAATTTTCCATCAACGAAAAAAAAAATCCTTTGAATCTTCCTTTTCCTCCTTTTCCCGCGCATACCAACGAAAGAAAAAACAAAGGAGAATAAAAGGAAGGAGAATAAGAGGAGAGAAGGAAGGAAGAATAAGATGAGAAACAGGCGAAGAGGAGGAGAGGAGGAAGAATAAGAAGAGAAACAGATGAAGAGGAGAAGATGAGGAGGAGGAGGAAGGGACCGGCAGAGGTTACGAGGAAGAATAAGAGGAAGGAAGAATGAGAGAAGAGGAGGAAGGGACCAGCAGAGGTTGCGAGGAAGAATAAGAGAAGAGGAGGAGGAGGAAGGGCCCAGCAGAGGTTTCGGGGAAGAATAAGAGGAAGGAAGAATGAGAGAAGAAGAGGAGGAGGAGGAAGGGCCCAGCAGAGGTTGCGAGGAAGAATAAGAGAAGAGGAGGAGGAGGAAGAAGAGACCGGCAGAGGTTACGAGGAAGAATGATAGAAGAGGAGGAGGAGGAGGAAGGGACCAGCAGAAGTTACGAGGAAGAATGACTAGGAAAAGTAAGAGGAAGGAAGAATAAGAGAAGAGGAGGAGGAGGAGGAGGAGGAGGAAGGGACCGGCAGAGGTTACGACAATCGATCAAGCTATGGTCAAGATTAGGAGGATGACGAG
>NC_091552.1:52857125-52872125 GCF_042767895.1 Penaeus vannamei
TGCTCATGTAGTAATATTGATGAAGTATTTTGGAATTCAGGAAAACATTTTCAAAAAGCCGGTTTCGTGTTGGAAGCGAAAGGGAAGTGAGAAAGATTTTGAATAATGAGTGAATTTGGGGAAGGGGCGTAAACGATAAACGGGAGATAGAAGCGAAGATAAGAGCGGCGGATGATAACGATAATATTATTGAAGATGATGATTATATTATTGATAACGATATGATGATGATAATGATAATAATGATAGTGATAATAATAATAATAATAATAATAATAATAATAATGATAATATGGATAATAATAGTAATGGTAATAACTATAAGAATGGTACTGATGATAAAAATGATAATAACAATAATAGTAATAATAATATCAATACAATTCTCATCATCATCATTATTTTTAGAACTAAAGCAACGAAAAAAATACGATTCATTGAAAGAAAGAGAATAAAGTAGATTCTCAGAAATTTTGCAATTATGAAGAACTAGACTTAGTCGGATTAACGGATCTATTTAATCTTTCTCGTGTTATTTCCTTCTTCCTTTCTTCTTTCTGGTTCTTTGGTTGTTTTGATTTTTTTTTGTTAATGAGAAAAGCGGAAAAGGAGAGAGAGAGAGAGTACGAAGAAGAAAGAGAGAAAGAGCGAAGAAGAGAGGCGAAAGAAGAAGAAAGAGGAGAGAGGAGAGAGGAGACAGGAGAGAGAGAGAGAGAGAGAGAGAGAGAGAGAGAGAGAGAGAGAGAGAGAGAGAGAGAGAGAGAGAGAGAGAGAGACCTCAAAACCCCAAAACCTCAAGACACGGAAACGAGAGAAAGAGATAGAGAGAAAGAGAGACATAAACGAAGGAAGGAAGGAAGGAAGGAAGGAAACCAACTCGCCGGTGGATCCTACCCCCCTCCCCCCTCCCCCGTCGAGACAAACGGCCAACACCATGCAATGAATAGGTAATTAACTACAGCCGCCAACTCTTATTCACGCGACGCAACCGGCTTATCCCAACCGCCCATTGATAAGGCAAAACCGACCTTAATGCCCGCGCCGCCAAGACACATAATGCCACCCACCCGTCGTTGGGGATCTGCACCCTATCGAACGAGGAGATAATGTCCATAATTGCTTGTTTGGGAAGCGGGAAATTGAGCCATACGAAAACGCGGTGGTTTCGGCCTCCAAATGGCGGGACTACATGGTTATGAATATTTATTTAGACGGAGTTTCCACAGCTTCGGTGGGCGCGGTGACGGCATGGGCGGTTTCGTGGGCGTGAGGGAGAGGGGTGGCGTGTGGGAGGGGGGGGCGTGTGTACGTATGAATTTGAATTAGTGAAGAGGTAAATAGATCAATTAATATATGTATGTTTATATTTAAGATTATATATATGTATATATATGAAAATGAAACTAGCCACAATGAGAATTGTGTATATATATCTATTTATTTATGTATATCGCTCTGAATATGGGTGAGAGAGAGAGAGAAAGAGAGAAAGAGAGAGAGAGAGAGAGAGAGAGAGAGAGAGAGAGATAGAGAGAGAGAGAGAGAAAGAGAAAGAGAAAGAGAGAGAGAGAGAGAGAGAGAGAGAGCGAGAGAGAGAGAGAGAGAGAGAGAGAGAGAGAGAGAGAGAGACAATGAGAACGAGAAACCAAGAAACCAAACGAAAAAAAAAATAGATAAAACAATAATAATAAACAACAATAGATAAATAAAACAATAATAATAATAAACAAATGCAAAATCGTTGGCTAACCTAACGCCACCGGACTGCTAGTGTTGTGTGTCCTTTACAAGCAAATGTAATATTTACATCTAAATACTTAATAGACCTCTTGTATCTTTAATTGCCGGCGATTAATCATGCAAAAGTGGTAGCGAGATGGAGGTGTAAAAGTCACACTGTGAGACGAAAGGAGAAAGTAAAGTAAAGGTGATAAATTTGAGGAGAGGGAAAAAGAGAGAGAGGGGAGGGAGGGAGGGAGGGGAGGGAGAGGGAGAAGGAGAGGGAGAAGGAGGGAAAAGGAGAGAGAGAGAGAGAGAGAGAGAGAGAGAGAGAGAGAGAGAGAGAGAGAGAGAGAGAGAGAGAGAGTGAAAGAGAGAGAGAGCGATAGCGAAAGAAGAGAGAGGAGGAAAGGTTAAATCTGTGGAAATAGAGAGACGAAACGAGAGATCACGAAACAGACGAAGAGACACATAACTAAATAGACGAAATAGGAGGTATATATACACAAATTACAAATAAAACAAACAGAAAAAAATATAGAAAAAGCCGAGACACTGACAGACAAATAAACAGACGAAAGAGGAAGTAGAAAAATACACAAAATAAAAATAAAAGAAGCACATAAAAGAGAGATAAAAGAAACAGAACAAGGAGATAGAAAAAGCAGATAAAAGGAGAGAAAAACAAAGGCACAGGTTTTCTCTCTCTCGGTCCCAGCAGCTATGACCTTAGAGAACCCAAGTACATTTAACAATTACCGGGCAAAACCAACACGGTACGCCGCTCGAAGCCATTAAACAATTCTGGTCTATTTGCGCTCACACGATTAGGGTCAAATTAGTGTATTATCGATCTTCCTCCCTCCCGCTGTTATGACGCAATAATGTTAAGTTCCTGGGCGATGACTGGGAGGTCGAAAAACATTATTGGAACGCGCGGGTGCTCTCCTCGGCTCGTATTTTCGCCGGAGTAAAATAAAGTCTTTGGAAAAAATTAATCATTTATCTATTCCCTATTTTCTTTTTCTCTCTGATTGTTTTTTATCCATTTTCTTGGACGTTTTGTTTTCAATTTTCTTTCTTTTCTTTCCTCCTGTCTGGACAAATCACAGGAAAGTGTTTCTATGAATTTTCAAAAAGAAGTTATATGTCAGACAAATAAATGATTCAGAACGACCTCAGTCAGCTCCCAGTGAATTAAATATGAGAAGAATATAAAGAAATAATAAAGAAGGAATTATAAAAAAACAAAAGAAAAGAGAGAGAGAAGTAAGAGAATAAAAGAAAGAAAAGAGAGAATAAAAATACAGAAAAGAATCAAATAGAAAACTAATAAAAATGAAATGAAGAATTAGAAACAAAAGAAAAAGGAAAGAAATGAAGAAAGAAAAGGGAAAAGAAAAGACAAAACACCAATAAACAAATAAAAATCAACAAAAAACACATCAAAAACAAACTATCAATCTAGCGGCAATGTAACGAGAATTGTGTCGGATGAGAAATCTTCAAATCTCTTTACACTTTCACAAAAAAAAAATATTCGTCTTTCAAGATATCGACCACAAGAGACCTTCCTTGACCTCTGACCTTTGTGGACATGGCGACTCCTTGCGAACTCTCTCGTATTTTCTTATATTCTTCTTGAAGTTGAGTTTATTTTTAAAGAAAACCGGTAGAGATGATGATGATAAAGAGAATATTTAAGATTTTTTTTTTTTTTTTTTGGGGGGGGGGTGTAAGGTCGGTGGAGATAATGATGGTAATTAAAAAAATCTTTAAGAATTAATTTATTTATCGAAATGCGGCGAAGATGATAACGATAATAAAGTGATTTTTAAGACACTTTTTTCTCTCGAAAATCGACCAAGATAATGACAATGACAAGAATATTAAAGAATTAAAGAATATTTCCTTCTTCCTTCCATCCTCTCTCCTTCCCTTTCCCCTCCTCCCTCTCTCCCTCTCTTCCACCCTCTCCCTCCCTTCAACCATTTTTCCCTCTCCCTCTCCCTCTCTCCCTCCCTTCCACCCTCTCTCCTTCTCCTTCTCTCCCTCCCTCCTTCCTTTTCCCCTCTCCCTCTCTCCCTCCCTTCCACCATTTTTCCCTCTCCCTCTCTCCCTCCCTTCCATCATTTTCCCTTCTCCTTCTCTCTCCTTCCCTCTCCTCCCTCCCTTCCACCATTTTTCCCTCTCCCTCTCCCTCTCCTCCCTCCCTTCCACCCTTTTTCCCTCTCTCCTTCCCTCTCTCTCTCCCTTCCACCCTCTCCCTCTCCCTCTCTCCCTCCCTTCCACCCTCTCCCTCTCTCTCCATCTCCCTCCCCCTCTGAATCTTATATGACAAGCCGATAAACAAAGCAATCTGGAGCGCATGCAAAATTCAACGGCAGAAAAAACAAGTACATTGCGAAATCCAAGGTAAGGCAAATTCGCATAAAAGGAGGGGGGGCTATTTTATCTTCCATTTTTTTAATCTTTTATTTAATTATCATTTATCGTTTGTAAAAAAAAATATTTGATTATTATTGATTTATCTCTTGTAAAAAAAAAAATATTTAATAATTTTTTACTCATCTCTTGTAAAAATCTTTTATTTAATTATTATTTATCTCTTGTAAAAAAAAATATTATTATTATTTACTTATCTCTTGTAAAAATCTTTTAATTATTATTAATCGCTTGTAAAAAAAATATTATTATTATTTACTTATCTCTTGTAAAAATCTTTTAATTATTATTTATCTCGTAAAAAAAATATTATTATTATTTACTTATCTCTTGTAAAAATCTTATATTTAATTATCATTTATCGCTTGTAAAAAAAATGTATTTGATTATTATTTATTTATCGCTTGTAAAAATCTCTTATTTAATTGCTATTTGTTTATCTCTTGTAAAAATGTTTTATTCAATTATCTATCATTTATCCATAATCATCTTTCATTTATCTACTCTCTATATAAGAAAATAATAGTTCTAATAATAAGTATGATATTAATGATAATAATAATAATAAAACTAACAATAATGATAATGATGATGATAATGTAATAATAATAACAATAATAATAATAACAAAATAACAATAACAACAATCACAAAACAATAACAATAATAATAACAATAACACCTTAACAATACAAAAAACCTGTACCAAAAAACGTACCAAAAAATACAAAAAAAAAAAACGTAATAATAATAACAATAACACTTTAACAATACAAAAAATCTAACCAAAAAAAAAAAAAAATTAAATTCGTATTTTCGAAAACAACCTCGACTTATCAAGATTCCCTTAACCCTTCCCTTTCGCAAAACACTAGAATATTCTCCCACGCTCAAACGACTAACGAGGGTCACTAACGAGGGCAAACAAGGTGCCAAAGAGAGGGAGAGGGGAAAGGGGGATGTTTGCTAAGTCGATATATACTTTTTTATATTTTTTATTTTTCATTTTTTATTTTTTTATTTTTTTATTTTTCATATTTTGTATTTTTTTTATTTTTCATTTTACATCATATTTATCGTCACTTCCTTCTTTTTTTATTCTGTGTCTCCTGTTTCACTTTTCTTTTTTTCTATTCTTTTTAATCATCACTTCCTCTATTTATTTTCTTTCCTTTCTCGTTTCTCTTTCTTCCTATCTATTTTTTCTTTCTTTCTTTGTCTTTCATTCTCTCATTACCCTCTTTTCTCCTTCACCATCTTTATTCTCTCTTCCTTCTTCCCTTTCGTTGTTCGTTACACCTCCCCTCCCCTTCTTTCCCCTTCTATATCTTCCCCTCAAAGGTAAGGGTTTAAGGGGCAGGTTAAGGGAGGACAGGAAGGTTTAAGGGGGATGGGGGGAGGGGGAGAGGGGGTTGGGGGAGGGGTACGCAATAGGTAAAAGAATAGAAGGGATAGAATTGAGGATAATGAAAAGGGAGAGAGGATACATTTAAGGTAAAAGGAAGCAATAAGATTTAAGGTAAGGATAAATTTAAGGGTAAATAGAGGTAGTAAGGTTTAAGGTAAGGATGAATTTAAGGTAAAAGGAGGCAATAAGGTTTAAGGTAAGGATAAATTTATGGGTAAATAGAGGTAGTAAGGTTTAAGGTAAGGATAAATTTAAGGCAAATGGAAGCAATAAGGTTTAAGGTAAGGGTAAATTTAAGGTAAAAGGAGGCAATAAGGTTTAAGGTAAGGGTAAATTTAAGGCAAATGGAGGCAATAAGGTTTAAGATAAAGGATAAATTTAAGGAAAAAATGCAATAATATTTAAGATTAGATTAAATTTAAGAGAAAAGAAGGCAATAAGATTTAAGGTATGGGTAAATTTAAGAGAAAATAGAGACAGCAAGGTTTAAGGTAAGGACAAAAAGGGCAAGAGGAGAGGGTAAAAGGGGGGTGGGGTTAAGACAGGCCCGAGGTCACGTGACAGACAGACAGACGGGTAGACAGCGCGTGTCAGACAGACGCCCAGACACGTGGCGGGGAATGAACGAGTGAAATTTCTTACCCGACAAACAGCTGGAGAGATATATGTCTCTCGCACGTTCTCACCCTCCCTCCCTCCCTCTCTTCCTCTCTCTCCCTTCCTTTATCTCTCTCTCTTCTATACCTTTCGTCTCCTTCTCTCTCTCTCTCTCTTTCTCTCTCTCTCTCTCTCTCTCGCACGTTCTCACCCTCCCTCCCTCCCTCTCTTCCTCTCCTCCCTTCTCTCTCCTTTCTATACCTTTCGTCTCCTTCTCTCTCCTCTCGCTCTTTCTCTCTCTCTCTCTCTCTCTCTCTCTCTCTCTCTCTCTCTCTCTCTCTCTCTCTCTCTCTCTCTCTCTCTCTCTCTCTCTCTCTCTCTCTCTCTCTCTCTCTCTCTCCTCTCTCTCTCTCTCCTTCCCCTTCCCCTTACCTTCCTCTCCTCTCTCTCTCTCTCCTCTCTCTCTCCCTCTCCTTCTCTCCTCGCCTTCCATACCTCTCCTCTCTCTCTCCTTCTCATTCTCATCCTATTCTTCCTCCCCTCTCTCTCTCTCATCTTCCTCCTCCTCCTCCCTCATCCTCCCTCCCTCTCCCCATCACCCCCCCCCCCACAACACCCCACCCTCGCCCTCTCTCACCTGGCGGGGATGCGATGACTAGAGACAAGAGGAGGAGGGGGGAGGGGGGGAGGGGGGAGGGGGGGAATATGGGCGTGCGGCAGTCAGTGGGCGTGAAGGCGTCTTTTGTTGTCCACGGGCCCAATATTACACACACACCGGTTGGTCGCGTCATCCAAAATTTAACTTGACGTTTATATTGTGTTAAAGGGAGGTTGGGCGTGAGGGGGTGGGGGTGGGGGGAGGAGGGAGGGAAGGGGGTAGGGTGGGAGGGGGAGGGAAGGGGGAGTAGGGAGGGGGTAGGGGGGTAGGGGGAGGAGGGTGGGAGGCGGTAGGGGGTGATGGGGTGATGGGGAGGAGGGGTAGGGAGGGGGGCAGTACAGGTGAGAATACACGGGAGGAAGGAATAAAGATGGACGGAGGGAGAGAGAGATTAAAGAGGGTCGGAGTTGGTAAGGGAGATAAGGAGATAGGGAGAGGGAGAGGGAAGAGAAAGGTAGGAAAAGAGGGAGGAAGGGAGACAGAGAGAGAGAGAGAGAGAAAGATAGAGATAGAGAGAGAGAGAGAGAGAAAGAGAGAAAGAGGAGAAGAGAGAGAGATGCAAAGACAGATTTAGTAGAGAAAGAGAGAAAAATGTAAAAAAAAAAAAATACAGAGAGAGAGAGAGAACGGTAAATAAAGCACGAAGAGAAGGAAGGAAGAGAGGGAGAGGGGAGAGAGAAAGAAAAGATTTATCATCATCATCCCTCCCGCCTCTCTCCTCTTTTTTATCTAGCGTGACTTAGCTATTATTTGTTTGTATTTGCATATCATGTTCTTTGTGTTTTATCGATGGTTTGGAGTGAGAAGGAGAAGAGAGAGAGAGAGAGAGAGAGAAAGAGAGCGAGAGAGAAAAAGAGAGAGGGAGGAAGAGAGAGAGAGGGAGGGAGAGAAAGAGAGAGGGGAGAAGAGAGAGAAAGAGAGAGGGGAGGAGAAGAGAGAGAAAGAGAGAGGGGAGGAGAAGAGAGAGAAAGAGAGAGAGAGAGCGAAGACGAGAGAGAAAGAGAAGACGAAGAGAGAAAGCGAGAGAGAAGGAGCGAAGACGAGAGAGAGAGAGAAGAAGACGAAGAGAGAAAGCAAGAGAAGAAGAGACAGGCGAAAGAAGAAGAAGAGCGAAAAGGACAGAGGCGAGAGAAAAAGACAAACAAGAGAAGCGAAATAAGAAAAAAGACGAGAGAAAAGCGAGAAAAGCGAGAGAGGCGAGGTGGGAAGGGAAGGGAAGGGAAGGGAAGGGAGGGGAGAAGGGGTGAAAGGGGAGAGGGAGATACCTAAGGAGGAGATAATGCAGTATGATGCTAAGAGACCTATTTATCACCGCTTTCCTGAGGGCTCCGAGTCTACACGGGCGCCAGGGGAATAGCACGCACATACGCACACACACGTACATGCACACACAGACATACAGTAAAGAGAGAGAGAGGGATGGGGAGAGGGGGGGGGGGAGGGAGGGAGAGGGAGAGAGAGATGAAGAAAGAGAGAACGAAAGAAACAGAGAAAGAAGCAGAGAGAGAAAGCGAAAGAAAGAGAGAAAAACGAACGAAACACAGAAAGAGAGACAGAAAGAGAGCGAGAGAGAGCGAGACTCAGAGAGAGAGAGAGAGAGAGAGAGAGAGAGAGAGAGAGAGAGAGAGAGAGAGAGAGAGAGAGAGAGAGAGAGAGAGAGAGAGAGAGAGAGAGAGAGAGAGAGAAAGAGAGAGAGAGAGAGAGAGAGAGAGAAGCGAGAATCAGAGAGAGAGAGAAAGAGAGCGAAAGCGAGAATCAGAGAGAGAGAAAGAGAGCGAAAGTGAGAATCAGAGAGAGAGAGAAAGAGAGCGAAAGCGAGAATCAAAGAGAGAGAGAGAGAGAAAGAGAGCGAAAGCGAGAATCAGAGAGAGATAGAAAGAGAGCGAAAGCGAGAATCAGAGAGAGAGAGAGAAAGAGAGCGAAAGCGAGAATCAGAGAGAGAGAGAGAGAAAGAGAGCGAAAGCGAGAATCAGAGAGAGAGAGAGAAAGAGAGCGAAAGCGAGAATCAGAGAAAGAGAGAGAAAGCGAGAATCAGAGAGAGAGAGAGAGAGAGAGAGAGAGAGAGAGAGAGAGAGAGAGAGGAAGGGGAAGGGAGGAGAGGGGGTAGGGGAGAGGGAAGCGGAGGGTCCCTAGCTAATGCAGGAGGGCGGAGAACCAAAATAAATCACTGGGGCCCATTGCCTTGACGCCCAGCACACCCTGGGGGAAGCGCCACAGATGGTCGACTGCCACCACTACCCACTATCTCTCTCCCTTCCCCTCCCCCTCCCTCCCTCCCCCGCCCCCCCGTGACTCCTCTGCCACCTCTGCCACCTCTGCCACCAGACGTGTTCTCTCTGGTTCTCTGTAAGGTCTTCCCCTGCTTCCTCCCTTGGTTCAGGACACGTTCTCCCTCGCCCTGGTTCTCTGTAAGGTTCTCTCTGCGATCTCCCTGGTTCTGAATATGCTCTCCCTGGCGGTATTTCTCCCTGTTTTATGGTCTTTTCTGCCTCCACCCTGCCACACTCCCTGCCAACCTGGAACCACACGCCTACCCTGTCACACTCCCTACCGACCTGCCATTATCCTGCCAACCTGGAACCACACGCTCACCCTGTCACACTCCCTACCAACCTGCCATCATCCTGCCAACCTGGAACCACACGCTCACCGTGTCACTCTCCATGCCACTGTTTTCCCCCTGCCACCCTGCCTCACACTCTCCCTGCTTTGTCTTGTCCTATCCCCTTCCAACACTGATTCTCTGGAGTCAGTATGGGGTGGATAGATAAATAGATAGATAGATAGATAGATAGATAGAGAGAGAGAGAGAGAGAGAGAGAGAGAGAGAGGGGGAGAGGTAGAGAGAGAGAGAGAGAGAGAGAGAGAGAGAGAGAGAGAGAGAGAGAGAGAGAGAGAGAGAGAAGAGAGACTAAAAGAGAGAGAGAAATACATACCATCTTTTATACATAAACCAAAATATACGTCATAACCAACCATCCATAAGAACTTTTGACAATCATTTTATCTCCTCTCTCAAAATAATCATTCCCAACACCATTTTATCTTTTATCTCATCTCTGACACCATTACCAACACCGCCTCCTCCCCCCCACCCTCCCTCCCTGCATCCTCCCGTCGCTTCTCACAAGACCACGCCCATCCCGCTCATCTGCCTTATCTAGACCACGCCCCTCGGCCTTATCTAGACCACGCCCCCAACCCGGCGCTTCCTCCATGCATTATCAACTGTCATTATTGTTAACAGGCGGAGGTTATATGCAAATTGGAATAAATGCTTGGGTGGTTCGTCGGGTTAAAAATTAGAGGGGAAATTTTGAGGGGGAGGGAGGAAGGGAGGGAGGGAGGGAGGGATGGGAGAGGGAGGGAGGGAAGGGAGGGAAGGGAGGGAGGGAGAGGGAGGGATGGGAGGGATGGGAGGGAGAGGGGTGGGAGAGGGGGAGGGAGGGGAGAGGGAGGGATGGGAGGGAGATGGAGGATGAGAGAGGGAGGGAGGGAAAGGGAGGGAGAGAGAGGAGGAGAAACAATAGAATAGAAGGAAGGGAGAAAAGAAGAGGAGAGAAAAAAAGGAAGGAAGGGAGAGAACAAGAGAGAGAGAGAGAGAGAGAAAAGAGAGAGAGAGAGAGAGAGAAAGAAAGAGAGAGAAAGAGAGAAAAAGAGAGAGAGAACAACCACAACCACACCATACCCAACCATACATAAATAAACAACCCTTAACACACACATACACCCACAAAAAAACACAAACACACAAACAAACACATTTCATCCTACCACACCATCATCACCATATCACAACACCCACCCACCCACCCACCCTCCCACCCACCCACCACACCCACCCTCCCACCCCCCCTCCCTCAAAAAAAAAAAAAAAAGAAAAAAAAAACTTTATCCCATTCGACACGGCTAATTGCACCCGAATACAGGGCCATCACAGGTCACATCGACTGTATTGTAAGTAACAGCTGTATCCCCAAATCGGCCCGTGATTTATCTTGTAAGTATAGATGGGCGATATTTGATAATAAATATTTTCTTTTATTTTTTTGATGTATTCTTTATGTATATATATATATATTGTACGGCCGGTAATGTGTATTTTTTATGTAATTTTTTATCTGGATAAATAATCTGGATAATAAATATTTTATCTATTTATTGTGTATATAAGCTTTCTTTATTATTATATATATATATATATATATATATATATATATATATATATATATATATATATATATATGAGTGGCTGATTCAGATAATAAATTAAATATCTTTTTATTATATAAACTGGATAACATAAAATATTGATAGATAAACTTTATATTTATTACGAATATATATATTTTTTTTCAGACGAACAAGATAATTTTTCTCACTTTTATATTGGAATTTCGAATATAATAAAAAAGCTAAATGGTAAAGTAATTTTTCGTGATATTTTTATATATAGAAAAACGTTATATGATACGAGAGATATATATTTTTTTAAACTTTTTTTTATTTCGAATATGAAAGATACATAAAACGATCGAGATTTGAGAATAAAGACAACTCGATAAATGAATAAATAGAAGAAGTAGAGATAATTATGACGATAACGAGAAAACAGGCGATAATAAGAGGACTATTCATCATTCTCTCGCGATATTGTTATGACGCGCACACAGACAGACGCACTCACACGTACACACACACACACACACGCACACACCCTTCCCTCCCTCCCCCCCCTCCCCCCCCAAACCACACGCGCCATGAGTCGGCAAAAAAAATAAAAATAAAAAAAAATTAATCGTTGCCGCCGCCGTCCGCCGCTTTTATCTCTCTCTCTCTCTTCTCTTCCTCTGCGCACACCTTTTATCGATTTTTCATTATCCACCTCATCTTCAATTACCGGTAGCGAGTTCCGCCTTCGTAATTAAGATCGCTATCTGACGTGACGCGCGGGCGGGGGTGGGGTGGGGGTGGGGGTGGGGTGGGGGGGGCGGTGGGGTGGGTGTGGGGGTGGGGCGGGGGTGGGGGTGGGGTGGGGGTGGGGGTGAAGTAGGAGGGGAAGGGTGGGAGGGGAGGGGTAGGGATGGGGTATGGGGTGGTTGGGGGTGAGGTGGGAATGGGGCGGGGGTGGGGTGGGGGGTGAAGTAGGAGGGGGAAGGGTGGGAGGGAGGGGTAGGGATGGGGTATGGGGTGGTTGGGGGTGAGGTAGGAATGGGGCGGGGGGGTTAGGGGGTAGGGGTGGTTGAGAGAGGAAGAGGAGAGATGGATGGGTTGAGAAAGAGGAGGAGAGAGGGAAGAGAAAAGGATGAGAGAGGGTGGAATAGAGAGGGAAGAGAGAGAGAAAAGGAGAGGGAGGAGAGTAGCAGAGAAGGATGGAGAGAGAGACAGAGAGAGAGAGATTGTAAACACAAAGTAGAAACAAACAGAAAGAGGTGCAAATTACACACAAAGAGATAAAAGAGAACAAAAACAAACAAAACACAGGACACGCATTAAATAACGAAAAAAAAGAAAAAAATCATAAACAGAATATCATAAATTTGATCCCTCTTCCCTCCTGGTGACCAGCCCCCCCCCTCTCTACCCCTTCCCCCTCCCCCTCCCCCCACCATGGTACGAATGACGGAGAGGTGAGAAACGCTGATGGGAGAGATACGTGTGATAGGAGAAGGTGAGAAGAGGAGGACAAAAGAGAAGAAGAAGAAGAGGAAGGAGGAAAAGGTAGATGTTGAGGAAGAGGAGGAGAAGAAGAGGGAGGAGGAGGAGGAGAAGGAAGAGGTAGAGGAGGAGAAGGAGAAAAAGGAGGAGGAGGAGAAGGAAGAAAAAGGAGGAGGAGGAAGAAGAGGAGAGGGAAGTGGAAGAAAAAGCGGAGTAGAAGGATCAGGAAGAAAAAGAAGAAGAAGAAAGAAAGGAAGACAAACAAAACAAAACACATAAAACAAAATCCGATTTTTCCAACCGCACTACTAAGGAAGACACCCCCCTCCTTCCACCCCTCCTCCCCCTCCTCCCCTCCTCCTCCTTCCACCTTCCCCCTCCCTTCCCCCCTTCCCCCCTTCCCCCTCCTCTCCTCCTTCCTCCTTCCCCCTCCTCCTCCTTCCCCCTCCCCTCCCTCTCCCTCCAACCCCCCCCACCCCCTCGAAGAATCACAAGGGGGATCTCAGACCAAACTGTGATTTTCAAGTCCTTATTGTCAAATTCCTATAGGTTGTAAAACTTCACCTGGGAGGCCGGTTGGTGTTTCCGGAGGTGGAGGAGGTGGAGGGGGAGGGGGAGGTGGAGGAGGAGGAGGTGGAAGGGGAGGTGGAGGTGGAGGTGGTGGAGGAGGAGGAGGTGGAGGTGGTGGAGGAGGAGGTGGAGGTGAGGGGGGAGGAGGTGGAGGAGGACGAAGAGGTGGAGGTGGTGGAGGAGGAGGTGGAGGAGGACGAAGAGGTGGAGGTGGTGGAGGAGGAGGTGGAGGTGAGGGGGAGGAGGAGGAGGGGGAGGTGGAGGGGGAGGTGAGGTGGTGGTAGAGGAGGTGGAGGTGGTGGAGGAAGAGGTGGTGGAGGAGGTGGAGGTTGAGAGGGTGGAGGTGGAGGTGGAGGTGGAGGAGGTTGAGGGGGAAGAGGAGGAGATGGTGGAGGTGGAGGGGGAGGGAAGGGGGAAGGGGAGGTGGTGGAGGAGGTGGAGGGTGGAGGTGGTGGTGGTGGAGGGTTGGTGTTTCCGGAGGTGGTGGAGGAGGTGGAGGTAGAGGAGGAGGGAGGTGGTGGTGGAGGTGGAAGGTGGCTGAGGGGGAAGAGGAGGGGGAGGTGGAGGAGTTGGAGGTGGAGGTGGTGGAGGAGGTGGAGGGGGTGGAGGAGGGGGAGGTGGAGGTGGTTGAGGGGGAGGGAAGGGGAAGGGGAGGAGGAAGAGGTGGAGGAGGTGGAGGAGGAGGGGGAGGTGGGGGAGGAAGAGGTGGAGGAGGTGGAGGAGGAGGAGGGAGGTGGAGGAGGAGGAGGAGGAGGTAGAGGTGGGAGGTGGTTGAGGGGGAAGAGGAGGGGGAGGGGGAGGAGGAAGAGGAGGAGGGAGGTGGAGGAGGAGGGGGAGGTGTAGGAGGGGGATGTGGTGGAGGTGGAGGAGGAGGTGGAGGTGTATGAGGAGGAGGTGGAGAAGGAGTAGAAGAAGACGCGGAGAACCAGACAGAAGAAGAAGAAAAAGAAAAAGAAGAAAGAAAAAGAAGAAAAAGAAAGAGGAAGGTGAAATGAAGGAGGTAGGAGAGGATGGAAGAGAAAGAGAGGGGGGAGGGTGTTATATGGAGGTCAAAGACTGTGGTTAGTGTGGTCGTCTTAGCTACGGGAAGTGTGGTGGACTGGTTAAAAGGTGGTCGCTATTGTAAGGAGTCAAGAATCATTTGAATAAATATAATGTTTCTCAATCTGTTACTAAACCGATATGTATATAATTTTCTCATTATTATAATTGTTATTATATTTAAGGGGTGAGTTATCTATATATAATCAAATAGGAAGTGACGGTGTTTTAACCTATATTGTTTATTACTATTATCATCATTATAATTATGGAGAACTATACGACAAATATAAATCTATATTTAATTCCATTTACCGAATTAAAAGAAAGCATAAAATACGAATTTTATCTCAAATAAACAACAAAAAAACTTTGCGCTAAATTTTCCCGCGCCGACCCGCTAAACGTAGCGAATCCAGCCCTTCTCCGCTACGCTCCTCACTCCCCCGCTATCACCACCCGCTAATAACGCCAGACAAACCCCTTTTACCCCTCTGATACGCATCTAATTACGCATTCCCACGCCCCCATTCCCATTCCCCGAGATTCCCAGGTAAACGTAGCAGCTAGCGGAAAAATGCCCTTTTTCGCTATATATGCGCTAGACGGTGGATTATCCGCGCTATCGGACAGGTAAATCTCAGAGGATAATGGCGATTCTTCTGCCGATAAGCGTTTATTATCGGTGATATTGAAGAAGATAGCGATCTGACGTGTGTGAGAGAGAGGGGGGGAGGAGGAGGGAGGGAGGAGGAGGGAGGAAGGGAGGGGGGAGGAGGAGGGAGGGAGGAAGGGGGAGGAGGAGGGAGGGAGGAAGGGGGAGGAGGAGGGAGGGAGGAAGGGGGAGGAGGAGGGAGGGAGGGAGGGAGAAGAGGAGGGAGGGAGGAAGGGGGAGGAGGAAGAG
>NC_091552.1:52879625-52882125 GCF_042767895.1 Penaeus vannamei
TGACAGGAAGAAATGGGTTCCGAATTGAAGAAAAAAATATTTTGAGACGTACATATAGCTTTTCAAATAAAGAAATTGGCTTTGAAGTGAATAAACTGGTATTAAAACAAAATTGAAATGAAATCTAATTGATTGGATTTGAAACTACCTTTTGCTTCTTAAAAAGGGACTGTTAAATAACGTGATAATAACATATATACCGTACATATAGAGTATTGTTAATTAACTAGTAAGAACATATAACAAATATCGTTAATTATCTAGAGACTTACACGAATAACAATAACACAATAACAATGACAGTGATAAATGAACAAGCAAAATAATCTTGCGAATATTTTTGGAACGTATAATATTCCTTATCTTAACTGTTATCGCTACTATCTGTATAGGTATCATTATCGCTACTTTTATCATTGGCGTTGTTGGTACCATTATTATTATCAATATTGCAATGAATGTTATAAGCATTGGCATTATCGCTATCATTTTATTCTTTAAAGTGAATATAAGTATCGCTATTTTTACTATCATTACTATAGCTATAATATTCATGATAATATTATCGTGTTCAGTAATATTAGTATTTTTATCATTATCGTTATAATCATTATCTTTATAAACGTTATTATTACTATTATTGTCATTATTGTCATTAGTATTATAATCATTATCATTACTATTATTATTATTATCATTATTATCATTATCATTATTATTATTGCCATTATCATTATTATTATTGCCATTATCATTATTATTATTGCCATTAGTATTATCATCATTGTTATTATTATAATTGTTATTATCATTATTATTATCAGTATTATCATCATGATTACTATTCTTATCACTATCACTATTGTTACTCTCATCAGAATTTTCATCAACAATAATAATAATAGTAATGATAATAATAATACTAATAGGTAATAAAAATAATAATAACACTAATGATACTGATAATAACAACATTAACAATTCCAACAATAATAGTGATAATAGTAATAATAACAATAGTAGTAGTAGTAGTAACAATAATAACAATGATAATAACAATAATAATAGTTATTATCATCATAACAATAATAATAGTTATTATTATCATAACATTAATAATTATACTAATGACAATAATAATAATAACAATTATGATAATAACAACCCCAGCAATAACAAAAACTATAACAATTAACAAACACAATACCACAAAAATACAAACATTATCAACAACACTAAAAGCAATTTAACCGACGTACGACCTCGCTCATTCCCATAATTTTCCAAAAACCACTTAAGTGTATGTAAAAAAAAAAAAAACACATAAACTACACACACACGACACAGCATCAATGGCTCTCTCTAAACACCTTATTAATTATTTTCCGAATATTCGATAGACACAGCCAATGATCCGTGTCATTAAAATAATTAATGGGGACTTGTAGGTCAGACTCCGATAAGTGTTTTTGGTCAAATTATCGTCTCTTTTTAATCTGTTTTTTGATTATATATATCCGTGTGATTTGAATATATATATATATATATATATATATATATATATATATATATATATATATATATATATATATATATATATATATATTTTATTTTTTTTATTTTATTTTATTTTTTTTTTTTTTGTCGCGTTTTTTGTATCTATTTTTCTTTACTATGAATATCCGCGCGATTTGAACATATATTTTTTTTCGCGAAATCGGATTTTGAAATGGAAGGAAATCTGGAAATCGGATAAGGAAATCGGTTTGATTTATCTCTAATCTGTGTCCTCCGTGCAAAAGATTTCGGAGACGGAACTAGAGGTCGGAACCAAACCGGAAATGCAAATCCGGACAATCTGTCTAATGCGCTCAGATTTTGCTGTTGTTTTTTCGCTTAATTCTTTAATTCTAATCTTTATTAGGTTTTGTTCTATTAATCTACAATTTCACGGGAGTTAATCATCAAGCGCGTTCCTTATCGGCCTTCTTATATATATATAATTTCCCGCAAAAGAAATATCTCCCTTTGAAATACTTTACGAAATCCGACGAAAAATCTAAATCACTTTCCTTATTCGAATCTACATATTTAGAAAGGTATTTAACTCTACAAATATTCGCCTTCACAACGGCGCACGGACTCTGGCACTCGTTCTTGCGGCTTGGCACTAACGACGGACCGCAGTGCCACGCTAATTTACCGTCCCCGCTGTGGATAATATGGCTCCCGTTTGAGTTTAATTACCAAAGCCAATTACCTCCTCGTTAAAAAAAATAGTTGTTTGTTTACGGCGGGTAGAAAAAATAATAATGAGTTTTTTTTTTTTTTTTTTTTTTTTGTAAATCGGGGGTTGGAGTAACTCTCTTTTTTAACTTTTTCTTAAGCTGCGTCGTTTGTTTAAATGGAATAGTTCACAGGAGTGGAGGTTTTATGGGGGTCGCGTCCCCGGTTTTAGGAGGCTATCAAAAGTTTTTTTATTTTTGTGTTTAAAAAAATG
>NC_091552.1:52904625-52914625 GCF_042767895.1 Penaeus vannamei
GTGAAAATTAGGTGAATTTATAAGGTAAAAATTAGGTGAATTTATTAGGTGAAAATTAGGTGATTTTATTAGGTGAAAATTAGGTGAATTTATTAGGTGAAAATTAGGTGAATTTATTAGAGGAAAATTAGGTGAATTTATTAGGTGAAAATTAGGTGATTTTATTAGGTGAAAATTAGGTGAATTTATTAGGTGAAAATTAGGTGAATTTATTAGAGGAAAATTAGGTGAATTTATTAGGTGAAAATTAGGTGAATTTATTAGGTGAAAATTAGGTGAATTTATTAGGTGAAAATTAGGGGAAAATTAGGTGAATTTATAAGGTGAATTCATTAGGTGAATTTATTTGGTGAAAATTAGGTGAATTTATTAGGTGAATTTATTAGGTGAAAATTAGGTGAATTTATTAGGTGAAAATTAGGTGAAGTTATTAGGTGAAAATTAGGTGAATTTATTAGGCGAAAATTAGGTGAATTTATTAGGTGAAAATTAGGTGAAGTTATTAGGTGAAAATTAGGTGAATTTATTAGGTGAAAATTAGGGGAAAATTAGGTGAATTTATAAGGTGAATTTATTAGGTGAATTTATTTGGTGAAAATTAGGTGAATTTATTAGGTGAATTTATTAGGTGAAAATTAGGTGAAGTTATTAGGTGAAAATTAGGTGAATTTATTAGGTGAAAATTAGGTGAATTTATTAGGCGAAAAATAGGTGAATTTATTAGGTGAAAATTAGGTGAAGTTATTAGGTGAAAATTAGGTGAATTTATTAGGTGAAAATTAGGTGAATTTATTAGGTGAAAATTAAGTGAATTTATTAGGTGAAAATTAAGTGAATTTATTAGGCGAAAATTAGGTGAATTTATTAGGTGAAAATTAAGTGAATTTATTAGGTGAAAATTAGGTGAATTTATTAGGTGAAAATTAGGTGAAGTTATTAGGTGAAAATTAGGTGAATTTATTAGGTGAAAATTAGGTGAAGTTATTAGGTGAAAATTAGGTGAATTTATTAGGTGAAAATTAGGTGAATTTATTAGGTGAAAATTAAGTGAATTTATTAGGTGAAAATTAAGTGAATTTATTAGGCGAAAATTAAGTGAATTTATTAGGTGAAAATTAGGTGATTTTATTAGGTGAAAATTAGGCGAATTTATTAGGTGAAAATTAGGTGAATTTATTAGGCGAAAATTAGGTGAAAATTAGGTGAATTTATTAGGTGAAAATTAGGTGAATTTATTAGGTGAAAATTAGGTGAATTTATTAGGCGAAAATTAGGTGAAAATTAGGTGAAAATTAAGTGAATTTATTAGGTGAAAATTAGGTGAATTTATTAGGTGAAAATTAGGTGAATTTATCAGGTGAAAATTAGGTGAATTTATTAGGTGAAAATTAGGTGAATTTATTAGGTGAAAATTAGGTGAATTTATTAGGTGAAAATTAGGTGAATTTATTAGGTGAAAATTAGGTGAATTTATTAGATGAAAATTAGGTGAATTTATTAGATGAAAATTAGGTGAATTTATTAGGTGAAAATTAAGTGAATTTATTAGGTGAATTTATTAGGTGAAAATTAGGTGAATTTATTAGGTGAAAATTAGGTGAATTTATTAGGTGAAAATTAGGTGAATTTATTAGGTGAAAATTAGGTGAATTTATTAGGTGAAAATTAGGTGAATTTATCAGGTGAAAATTAGGTGAATTTATTAGGTGAAAATTAGGTGAATTTATTAGGTGAAAATTAGGTGAATTTATTAGGTGAAAATTAGGTGAATTTATTAGGTGAAAATTAGGTGAATTTATTTGGTGAAAATTAGGTGAATTTATTTGGTGAAAATTAGGTGAATTTATTTGGTGAAAATTAGGTGAATTTATTAGGTGAAAATTAGGTGAATTTATTAGATGAAAATTAGGTGAATTTATTAGGTGAAAATTAGGTGAATTTATTAGGTGAAAATTAGGTGAATTTATTAGGTGAAAATTAGGTGAATTTATTAGGTGAAAATTAGGTGAATTTATTAGATGAAAATTAGGTGAATTTATTAGGTGAAAATTAGGTGAATTTATTAGGTGAAAATTAGGTGAATTTATTAGGTGAAAATTAGGTGAATTTATTAGGTGAAAATTAGGTGAATTTATTAGGTGAAAATTAGGTGAATTTATTGGGTGAAAATTAGGTGAATTTATTGGGTGAAAATTAGGTGAATTTATTAGGTGAAAATTAGGTGAATTTATTAGGTGAAAATTAAGTGAATTTATTAGGTGAATTTATTAGGTGAAAATTAGGTGAATTTATTAGGTGAAAATTAAGTGAATTTATTAGGTGAAAATTAAGTGAATTTATTAGGTGAAAAGTAAGTGAATTTATTAGGTGAAATTAGGTGAATTTATTAGGTGAAAATTAGGTGAATTTATTAGGTGAAAATAAGGTGAATTTATTAGGTGAAAATTAGGTGAATTTATTAGGTGAAAATTAAGTGAATTTATTAGGTGAAAATTAGGTGAATTTATTAGGTGAAAATTAGGTGAATTTATTAGGTGAAAATTAGGTGAATTTATTAGGTGAAAATTAGGTGAATTTATTAGGTGAAAATTAGGTGAATTTATTAGGTGAAAATTAGGTGAATTTATTAGGTGAAAATTAGGTGAATTTATTAGGTGAAAATTAAGTGAATTTATTAGGTGAAAATTAGGTGAATTTATTAGGTGAAAATTAGGTGAATTTATTAGGTGAAAATTAGGTGAATTTATTAGGTGAATTTATTAGGTGAAAATTAGGTGAATTTATTAGGCGAAAATTATGTGAATTTATTAGGTGAAAATTAGGTGAATTTATTAGGTGAAAATTAGGTGAATTTATTAGGTGAAAATTAGGTGAATTTATTAGGTGAAAATTAGGTGAATTTATTAGGCGAAAATTATGTGAATTTATTAGGTGAAAATTATGTGAATTTATTTGGTGAAACTTAGGTGAATTTATTAGGTGAAAATTAGATGAATTTATTAGGTGAAAATTAGGTGAATTTATTAGGTGAAAATTAGGTGAATTTATTAGGTGAAAATTAGGTGAATTTATTAGGTGAAAATTAGGTGAATTTATTAGGTGAAAATTAGGTGAATTTATCAGGTGAAAATTAGGTGAATTTATTAGGTGAAAATTAGGTGAATTTATCAGGTGAAAATTAGGTGAATTTATTAGGTGAAAATTAGGTGAATTTATTAGGTGAAAATTAGGTGAATTTATCAGGTGAAAATTAGGTGAATTTATTAGGTGAAAATTAGGTGAATTTATTAGGTGAAAATTAGGTGAATATATTAGGTGAAAGAATTTATTTATTAACCACTCCTGTCTGTCTCTGTCTCGCCATATAAGTGTATGTGTGTGGCTGTATATGTGTGTATGTAAATACGTGTGTGTGTGTTTATGTGTGCGTATGTTTGTATGCAGTATATATGTATGTGTGTGTGTGTGCGTGTGGGTGTATATGTATATGAATATGTGTGTATGTATATATGTGCGTATTTGTATGTGTTATATATGTGTATGTGTGGGTGTGTATATATATGTCTAAGTATATCTGTGCATATGTATATATGTGTATGTATGTCTATATATGCAAGTAATAGTGTCTGTACGAATATAGATATAAGTACATGTTCGCATATGTGTATGTAAGTACGTGTGCGCGTGTGTGTGCGTATGTGGGCGTGCACGTGTCTGTACGTATATAGAAGTAAGTACATGTTCGCATATGTGTATGTAAGTACGTGTGCGCGTGTGTGTGCGTATGTGGGCGTGCACGTGTCTGTACGTATATAGAAGTAAGTACATGTTCGCATATGTGTATGTAAGTACGTGTGCGCGTGTGTGTGCGTATGTGGACGTGCACGTGTCTGTACGTATATAGATATAAGTACATGTTCGCATATGTGTATGTAAGTACGTGTACGCGCGCGTGTGTGCGTATGCGTGCGTGCCTTGTTGACTCTGGTGTGAGGCTTCGATCCCCAAAGTCACTTCCCTTTTCCATCAGTCCATTAAGGGGAGTTTCGCTTCCCATTGATTGACTGCGAGGTAGGGGAAACAGGTGCGGAAGGGAGGGAGAGGGAGGGGAGGAGGAGGGGTGGGATGAGGAGGACAGGGGTGGGGGGAGAGAGGGGTGGAGATGGGGGGGGAGAGGACAGGGGAGGGGGGAGAGAGAGTGGGGAGTGGGGTGGGGGTGGGGGAGGAAGGGTGGAGGTGGGGGAGAGGGGGAGGGAGAGAAGGGGTGGGGTGGGGGGAGGAGGGGGTGGGGAGGAGGGAGGAGGGAGAGAGGGGGAGGTGAGTTAGAGTGGGGGGTATGGGGGGGGAAGGGGAGGAAGGAAGGGTGGGAGAGGAGGGTGAGGGAGAGAGGATAGAGGAAGAGAGGGGCGGGGGGGGGGAGGAGAGGAGGGGAAGGGAAGGAAGGGAGAGGGAGAGATGGAGGTGAGTTAGAGTGGGGGGGAGGGAGAGAGGGATAGAGGAAGAGACGGGCGGGGGGGGGGGAGGGAAGAAAAGGGAGGGTGGGGAGGAGAGGATTTGGAGGGTGAGAGAGAGAGAGAGGGGGGGGGGATTGGGGGAGAGAGAGGGGGGTGAGGGAGGAGGGAGGGGGAAAGGGAGGAGGGAGAGAGAGAGAGGTTAAGAGAAAGGAGAGAATTGATAAATGGAAAGAGATGCCAGGGTAGAGCAAGGGAAAAAAGGGAAGAGAAGAAAAAAATGGAGGGAGAGGTGATGATAGAGAAAGAGAAGAGACGAGAGAAATAAGAGAGAGAAGAGGAGAGAAAATAAGCGCAAAGGGGAGAAATGGAGAGACCGGAGAGGAAGCGACAGGGAAAGGGAAACAGAGGAATGGGGAGAAGAGAGATATGAGAAACAAATAGAGCGAGAGAGCAGAGTGAGAATAAAGGAGAAGGAATGAGAGAAGGAGAAGGGGAGAAATGAGATGAGAGGGGGAGAGGGGAAAGGAGAAAAGAAAGTTGAGAAAGGGAGATTAGAGTGAGGGAGGTGAGAAAAGGGAGAATAAATATAACATGAGGGAAATTAAGATAAGAAAGGAGAATTGCAGAGAAGCAGGAAGGAGAGAGAGAGAGAGAAATGAAAAGGGAGAAAGGAAGGTAATATGTAAGGAAGAGGGAAAAGGGAAAGAACGAATAGAGAGATGGAAGGAAGTAGGAGGGGAAGACGAGAAGAGAGAGAGAGGACGATTAAATTAAGAGATAAGAGAAAAAATAAGAGAGAGGAGAAAGATTGAGAGAAAGATGGAAGAGGGTAGAAGAGAGAAAAAGATAAACCTGAGAGGTGCAAGAGAAGGAAGCGGAGGGAGAGAGGAAGGGAGGAAGAAATCGAGTAACGGAAAGTCGGAAGAAAAGACATAGAAAGAAAAAGAGAAAAGAAGAGAGATAAAGAGAAGAGAGAGAGATACAGAGAATGGAAATAAAGACAGATAGAGTGGAGGGTGAAAATGGGTGTAGAAAGTAGAATGATAAAGAAGGGAGAAAAAAGAGAAGAAAACGTTATGAAGATTATGATAAACGATTCTATGTAATTATGAAAATAAAACCATATTGAGAGAGAGAAAGAAGGAGGGAGGGAGGGAGAGAGAGAGAGAGAAGGGGAGGGGGGGAGGGAGAGAGGAAGGGAGAGAGAGAGAGAGAGAGAGAGAGAGAGAGAGAGAGAGAGAGAGAGAGAGAGAGAGAGAGAGAGAGAGAGAGAGAGACAGGCAGACAGACAGAGACAGAGAGAAAGATAGAGAGAGAGAGAAGGAGGGAGGGAGAGAGACAGAGAGACAGACAGACAGAGAGGGAGAGAGAGAAAGGGAGAGACAGACAGAGATAGAGGCAAACATACAGAGAGAGAGAGAGAGAGAGAGAGAGAGAGAGAGAGAGAGAGAGAGAGAGAGAGACAGACAGACAGACAGACAGACAGACAGCGATAGAGACAAACATACAGAGAGAGAGAGAGAGAGAGAGATACAAAGAGACAGAGAGAAAGTAAACAGTGAGAACGAAATGAACACGAGAAAAAATGTCAATAGAGATATATGGTTAAGAAAGATCATTACATTCCTTTCTTATAAATTCATCACTTATGTATTTCAATATCTAATAAAACACATGCTCTTCTAATAGTATCTTAAATAATTGCCAGAGTAATTATTTGTTTATTTAATGAAACTCATGTAATTATTTATGTAAATATTGAAAATAATGTATATAATGTTTGATTTTACATTTCTAATAACTGACGACTTAAATTTACATGCTGTATGATACCTAATTGGCATATTTATCTATATATCTATATATCTATATATTTATATATCTATTTATCTATATATCTATATATCTATTTATCTATATATCTATATATCTATATATTTATATATCTATTTATCTATACATCTATATATCTATATATCTATATATCTATTTATTTATTTATCTATATATCAATATATCTATATATCTATTTATCTATTTATCTATATATCTATATATCTATATATCTATATATCTATATATCTATATATCTATATATCTATATATCTATATATCTATATATCTATATATCTATATATCTATATATCTATATATCTATATATCTATGTATCTATATATCTATATATCTATATATCTATATATCTATATATCTATATATCTATATATCTATATATCTATATATCTATATATCTATATATCTATATATCTATATATCTATATATCTATATATCTATGTATCTATATATCTATATATCTATATATCTATATATCTATATATCTATATATCTATATATCTATATATCTATATATCTATATACCTATATACCTATATATCTATTTATCTATATATCTATATATCTATATATCTATATATCTATATATCTATAAATCTATATATCTACACAAAAAACAAAGGATGCAAATATTTTACTAAAAACATATAGTAGCGAAATCGTATCTAAAGAAGAAAAAATATGAACAAATGTCTTGCCGAATTATCGAACACCATCTCTCGCGGACACTGCTTTTGCCGGACAAGGAAAAATGCCGAATATTTGAGAATTCCGGAATATAGAAGGTTTCATATGTTCTGGTCTTTCTTACTGTCATTATTATCATCATTGTTATCCGACTCGGTTATGAATATAGACTTTTTTTCCCATTTTCTTTGTGATAAATGCATTTTTTAAAATTATGCGGCATCAATAAGTTATATTTCTTGCTTATCGTGTGTTGTTCTCATCATTTTTTAAAAATCATTATCATTGTCATAATTTTATCATTATCATAAACTCTGCAAAGCATGTATATATATTTTCATATTATTAGTTATATCATGTTTTAAAGTGTTATTTCTGAAATTATTCATATCAATTATAAGTATTGTTATTATCATCATGTAATTGGTATGAACACGAAAAAGAGGTTAATAGAAATAAATTATCAAGTCAGCTATAATTGATTATTCCTGCAAATATGTCGTTATATCAAATTTCTTATACGTTATTCTGATAGTATTATGAGAGCTCAACAAAGTATTCAAAATTTAATGACTATATTTGTGTTATACATATTCACGGTACGGTGTTACTGATTATATATTTTAAATGACTGATGACTTAAGTCTACAGACCATAGAGTACAAATGATGATGATAATATAAAATGCATATGTAAACTACATGAACTGTATGTATTGCTGGCATTAATATTTCCAATACTATAAACTTCCTTATAAATGTGAATATTCTTTTTTTTTAAGTTAAGTGTTTTCAGTTGCACTTTTTTTTATGAAAACTTATTCGAACGAAAATATTCTTTTCTTTAAATGATATGAACGATATTACTGTTAGCGCAATTGTCATTATTATCATCATTATCATCATCATCATCATCATTATAATTATCAATATCATTATCATCATCATCATCATCATCATCATCATCATCATCATCATCATCATCATTATCATTATCATTATCATTATCATTATCATTATCATTATCATTATCATCATCATCATCATCATCATCATCATCATTATCATTATCATTATCATTATCATCATCATCATCATCATCATTATCATTATCATTATCATTATCATTATCATCATCATCATCATTATCATTATCATCATCATCATCATTATTGGCAGGGTAATCATCATTATTTCTACTACTGCTAACTGCTCTT
Source organism: Penaeus vannamei (assembly GCF_042767895.1). Taxonomy (NCBI): domain Eukaryota; kingdom Metazoa; phylum Arthropoda; class Malacostraca; order Decapoda; family Penaeidae; genus Penaeus; species Penaeus vannamei. The sequence goes on from NC_091552.1 coordinate 52,912,836, forward strand.
ATTGTTATTATTATCACCATTATTGATATCATTATCATCTTCACTTCATCATATAACTTTATTTATCATGATAAAATCATTGTTTTCATTATCATCATGGATGTTGTTATTATTATCATTATTTTTATATTGCTGTTGTTATATTTATCATTATTATTATCATCGTTATTATCATTATCATATTGCTGCTATTATCATTATTATCCATATCATAATTGTTTTTCTTCATCTTATTATTATTATCACTTTCATCATCAATACATGTTATTATCATCATCGTTATTATCATTATTGTTATAATTATCCTTATCATTATTATTGTTATTACTATCATCGTTATTATCATTACTATTATTACTGCTGTTATCATTATCATCCTCATTATAATAACTATTATTATCATTAGTATCACTTCTATTATCACTGCACGCTATTATCATCATTATCATCATCATCACTGTACGTTATTATCATCATTATCATCATCATCAATATAATCTATATCATCATCATTTCTATATTTCTGTCTTTTTCCATTATCAACAATAATAACTACTTTAAAGTCATATAACACAGAAAGATATTATTATTACTATTATTGTTTTTGTCAATGTCGTCATTATTACCTCCTCATCATCACTATTTTAATCATAATTATCATCATTATTTATTGTTATCATTATCATAAACATACATTCCTATTATCGTCATTGTTGTCATGAAAATCAGTTTACCATGAAGGATAATAAAATAAATGGAGGGAGAGGGAAACAGAGGGAAGAAATAGCAAATTAAGGGAAAAGAAAATGATGAGAAGGAGAAAAAGGAGATATGATAAACGGAGGGAAAGTGAGAAGATATAAGAAGGAGGGAGAGCGTAGAAGGGAAGGGAGAGGAGAAAAGAGGGAAGGGAGAAAAGGAAGGAGAAGAAAAATATAAGGAAAGTGAAACGGCAAGAAGGATAGGAAGGAAGACTGGAGGAGGAGGAAGAAATAAAATAAATAAATAAAAAAGGAAACACAAGGAGAGTGAAAATAGAGAGAGATGGATAACAAAAGACGGATGTAAAGAGAAAGAGACGAATAGAACAGAGAGGAGACAGAGAAGAGATAAAAAGGAAGAAAGGAGACAGATTAAGAGAAGAGAAAGAGAGAAGAACAGAAAAGATGAACTTGGGAGGTGGGAGAACATGCAAGGAAAAGAAAATAGATAAAAAGTAGGAGTAAAATGGGGATAGAAAACGGACAGAATGATAAAGGAAGGAGATAATAATGATAATAGTAAAACAAAAAGAATAAAAAATAAATAAATATGAACACATTATTATTATTAATATTATTTCATTATTATTAATATTATTTTATTCCTGCATCATCTGTCCATCCGTCTCTTCCTCCTCCTCTTCTAATTCTTATACCTCTTCTTTCTCATTCGTAACCTCTTATGTGTAAAACTTTACTTCGTGTTCGAATTTTGACAAAAATTTTCTGTAACAAAATTTATATCTAAAATGACTGATGACTAAAACTTGAAGGAAATATAATATAAAAAGTGATACAAATTGGTATATAATATGTAGCTACATATTAATCATATATAGCGTTATCAACAATATTTCATTTTCTATAAATGTTCTTGTAAATTAGTTTTTTTCTCTTTTTTATTACCTAATAAGTAATGTTAGTCGCAAAGTTTTTTTTCTTCTTTTTTACATTTTTTTCTTTGAATATGAAAAATATTACTACTGTCTGTGCTGCAATTACCACTGAGATGATTATCATTATCATCAC
>NC_091552.1:52922125-52944625 GCF_042767895.1 Penaeus vannamei
ATTTTGGCAAATACTAGTAACTACAATCATGTGATAAGCAAAGATTAAAACATTTTTCTTTATTATATAAGAGTGGGATGGACACGGAAGAAACGGGTTGGTTGAGATTGATGTTTATCAAGTGAATCGTGATCCGTTTAAATTTGTTATTCCTATATATATTGTTTATTCTACTTATTTAAGTTATTTACTTTTACTTATTTATTTATTTTTAATACATTATTGTTCTAATTTTTATTATTATTACCGATATTATTATCAATATTATCATTGTTATTATTCTTATCATTCATTATCATCACCATTATTGAAGATGTTTTGTTGCTGTTATCATTATCATTATGATTATTATTGTTGTTTTGTTTTTATTTTATTATTATCATTATTATTATTATTATCATTATTATTATTATTATCATTGTTAATATCATTATCATTATCATTATCGTTATCATTATTATTATTATTATCATTATCATTACCATTATCATTATCATTATTTTTTATCATCATCATCATCATCATTGCCATTATTATAATTGTATCATTATCATTATTATCACTACCATTATAAGTATCATTATTATCATTATGCTTATCACCAATAGTATTAGTACTATTAGTGTCAGTATTAGTACTGATGTCATTAGCATTATTACCATTGTAATTATTTCTACCATCTACCATCTATTATATATTGTTATTTACCTGTTATTGTTATTTTTTATTACCAATATTCCCAACTTCATCGGGTATTTATAGTAATTATCCCCAATATTGTTATATTAACATTTCATTGCAATAGTAGCAATATTCGTTGCAATTAATATCATTATTTTGCTATAATGATTTAAAAATACGCAAAAGAATCATTGTAATTTAGAATACTATAATTAACTTTTTCTTCTGGGTGATGCCAAAGAGCCAATGTTTAAACAAATCATAATATGTAAACTCCTCTAAGAATTACTACTAATACAATCACACACACAAAAAAATCAATGTATGCAGAATATAATGCATAAAACTTATGCTAGCGAAATGATACCAAAATAGGGAAAGAATTATCGAACACTATCAATGTTAACATTTTGTTGTTGTTGTTTTGTCATTATTATTATTATTATTATTATCCTTTTATTCCATCCGTCTCTTCCTCCTCCACCTCTTCCTCTTCTAATTTATATACCTCTTCGTCTTCTTTCGTAAGTTCTTATCTTATGTATAAGACTTTCCTTCGCATTGAAAGTTTTATCCTTTTCTCTCTCCCTCTCCCTCCCACCCTCCTTCCCTCCCTCCCTCCCTCTCTCTCTCTCTCTCTCTCTCTCTCTCTCTCTCTCTCCTCTCTCTCCTCTCTCTCTTTCTCTCTCTCTCTGTCTTTCTCTTTCTCTTTCTCTCTCTCTCTCTCTCTCTCTCTCTTTCTCTGTGTGTGTGTGTGTGTGTGTGTGTGTGTGTGTGTGTGTGTGTGTGTAATAAATGGAGATACTCGTTTTCATATACAGTAAGTTATATCATGCTTTTAATATGTGGTTCTAATAATTTCGTGTCATAACTATCAACTTTGTAATAAAGGTATATTTATTTCGTAGTATAAGGTTGGTCAGGTTTTAATGTGTTTAGATGTCATGATTCTACGATTATTAACTGAAATAACCATATATAATTTTTCATATTATAAGTTATATCAAGGTATCACGTGTTATCATTTCTAAAATATTTTTTTATCAACATTGATAATTTCTTTATTTTATAAGAGTGCTATTGACACAAAAAAAGAAAAAAGTTAGTAGAGACGGATGTCTGTGAAGTGAATCACGATCTTGCCGTTTAAAAATCATTGTTTCTCTATATATACTCTCTCTCTCTCTCTCTCTCTCTATATATATATATATATATATATATATATATATATATATATTTTTTTTTTTTTTACTTTTTTCGGCAAACTGTTCTACTATAAAACATTAGAAAATTACTTTAAAATTTCTCTTTAAGTATTTATCTATAGCTAATTTTGTGTAACAGATGTTATATTTCAAATTACTGATGACTAAAACCTGAGGGCAATCTTATATAAAAAGTGATAAAAGCTGATACATAATAGCTACATTTTAATTATATGTATTGTTGTCATTAATATTTTCATTATTTTGAACTTTGTTAAAAATGTGGCTTTTCTCTCTTATTAGCTAATAAGTAATGTCATCCGAAAACAAACCCCCTTTTTATTTATTTTATTTATTTTATTTATCATTATTATTATTTTGTTTTACAATTTTTTTTCTCTAAATAATATGAACGATAAACCTGTGCTGCTATATGTGCTAAGATGATTATCCTTATCATTATTATTATCATTATTTTTGTATTATTATTGTTCTAATTATTACCGTTGCTATCAATATTATCCTTGTTATTACTATTATTATCATCATTTATTACCTTTATCATTATTGTAGGTGTTTTGTTGATGTTATCATTATCATTATCATTATCATCATCAATATTATCATTATTAATATTATCATTATCATTATTATTGTTATCATTATCATTATTATCATTATTATTATTGTTGTTTTGTTGTTTTTGCTGTCATTATCATTATTATTATTATTATCATCATCAACATTAATATAACCTTAAACATCAAACAACAAACATTATTATTGTAATTCTACCATAATCATCACTATTACGTTAATTATCATTATCATCACTATTATCTTAAGGTTGGTCAGGTTTTAACATGTTTAAATACCGAAATAACATAATGATTTTTTGTCAGATTTCAGATGTCAGATTTGTCAGATTAAACATTTTTTGTCAGATTTCCTTGTCCGGCAAAAGGAGTGTCCGAGAGCGATAGTGTTCGATAATTCTTCGGGAAAAGTGGTTTTTTTTTATTATTATTCCTCTTTGGGTTCATATCGCTAGCATAAGTTCTATGCATTGTATTCTGCATACACTGATTTTTTTGTGTGTTTATATTAATTGTATTGATAACAACAATGATTTATAAAAGTGTAACACAATACCACTCATTATAGCAATGCTCGCGACATGATTATGATACCAATTAACGACTATTGCTACTAATACTATTGCAATAAAAAGAGAATGCTGAAATAATGATATTGATGGTGATTATCATAGATAACCGATGAAGTTGGGAACATTGATAATAGGAAGAACAATAACAGGTAAATAACAATATTTGTTTTGGAAAAGATGCTGATGGTGGAAATAACCAAAATGATAATAATGGTTATGATACGATTATTAATACTGATACTAATAGTACTAATACTATTGTTAATAAGTATAGTGATAATAATGATAATTATGATAATAGTGATGATAATGATAATAATGATAATGAGGAGATAATAATAATAGTATTATTAATAATAATAATAGTAATGATAATGATAATAATGATTATGATAATATTAATAATGATAATATTGATGATGACAATAATAATGATAATATTGATGATGACAATAATAATGATAATATTGATGATGACAATAATAATGATAATGATAACAGCAAATAAATGATGATAATTGTAATAATAACAATGATAATATTGATAGTAACGGTAATAATTATATCAATAATAATAAAAATAATAATAATGATGATGAGAAGGATAATCATCTTAGCACTAATAGCAGCACAGGTTTATCGTTCATATTATTTAGAGAAGAAAAAAACATTGTAAAAAATAAATAAATAAAATAAAATAAAAAGGGAGTTTGTTTGCGGCTAACATTTCTTATTAGATAATAAGAGAGAAAAGCCACATTTCTAACAGAGTTTAAAATAATGAAAATATTAATGACAACAATACATATAATTGAAATGTAGCTACATATTATGTATCAGCTTTCATGACTTTTTATATATTGCTCTCAGATTTTAGTCATCAGTCATTTGAAATATAAAATCTGTTACATAGAATCAGTTGATGGCTGTGCAAATCGACAAGAAATTTTGAAGTACAATTTTAATGTTTAATAACAGAAGTTTATAAAAAAAATAAATAAAAAATATATGTAGAATATTTATACAGATATACTAATGATTCACTTCACAGACATTCGTCTCTACTTTTTTTTTTATGTCAATAGCACTCTTATATAGTAAAGAAATTATCAAAGTTGATGAAAAATATTTTAGAAATGATAACACATGAAACCTTGATGTAACTTATATGAAAAATTATATACTTTAATTTCAAAGTTAATAATCGTAGAATCATGACATTTAAACATATTAAAACCTGACCAACCTTATACTACGAAATAAATCTACATTAATTACAAAGCTGATAATTATGACACGAAATGAGTAGAACAACATATTAAAAGCATGATATAACTTACTGTATATCAAAATGAGTATCTCCATTTATTACAAAGCTGTTGATAACGAGAGAGAGAGAGAGAGAGAGAGAGAGAAACGATACAACTTTCAAGACGAAGAAAAGTCTTACACATAAGGTTACGAAAGAGAAAGAAGAGGTATATGAATTAGAAGAGGAAGAGGAGGAGGAGGAAGAGATGGATGGACAGAAGATACAGGAATAAAAGGATAAAAAATAAATAAATAAATAAAATAAAATAAAATAATAATAATAATAATAATAATGATTTTAAACATTAGCCATTTTGGCAGATTTCCTTGTCCGGCAAAAGGAGTGTCCGAGAGCGATAGTGTTCGATAATTCTTCGGGAAATGTGTTCATTTTTCTCTTTGGTTGTCATTTCGCTAGCATAAGTTCTATGCGTTGTATTCTGCATATTTTTTTTTTTTTTTTGTGATTGTATTAATTGTATTGATAACGACAATGATTTATAAAGTGATTTATGCAACCCATCATAAAAATGCTCACGATATGATAATGATACAAATTAACAACGACTGTTGCTACTAATACTATTGCAATGAAAATAAAATGCTGAAATTATGAAATTGATGCTGATTACTATGAATAATCGATGTAATCGGGAACATTGGTAATAAGAATAAAAATAACACGCAAATGACAATATGTAATTGTAGTTTTGAAAGAAAGATGATGCTGATGGTAGGAACAATGATAATAATGCTAATGATGCCAATATTAATACTTATACTAAGAGTACTAATACTATTGGTGATAAGCATTGCGATAATGATAAATAAAATAATTGTAATGATAATAACGATAATAATGATAATGATAATAAAGATGATTATAATAGTAGTGATGATAATCATAAGGAAATTATAATAATAGTAATATTAATAATAACAATGACAATGGCAATGGCAGTGATGTTAATGGTAATGATAACAACAAAACAAGTACAATAATAATAATAATGATAATAATAATATTGATAATAATAAGAGCAATAATCATGATAACAACAATATTAATAACAATAACAATAATAATAGTGATGATACTGATAATCATCTCAACGCCAATAGCAACACAGACAGTTTTAGCGTTCATATTATTAAAAAGTAAATACAAAAATGTAAAAAAAAAGTTTGTGTGTGGCCAACATTAGTTATTAGATATTTAAAAAGAGAAAAGCAATATTTATAATAAAGTTTATAATAATGAAAATGTTGATGACAACAATACATATAATTGAGATGTAGCTACATATTTGAATATCAATTTTTATCACCTTTTGTATCATATTGCCAGCAGCTTTTAGTCCTCAGTCATTTGAAATATAAATTCTGTTACACAAAATTAACTAGGGTAGGGTAGAGAAAGCAGAAATTTTGTATTAATTTTCAAAGATTGTATTATACTTGTAGAGAATTATGCAATAATGTAATTTAAAATATATCCATATACACACGCATACACACACATATATATGTGTGAATAATGAATTTAAACGCAAGATCATGATTCACTTCATAAAGATCCATCTTTTTACTAACCCGTGTTTTCGTGTCCATCCCACTCTTATATAATAATGTAAATATTAAATTTAATAAAAATAATTAAAGAAATGATAACAAATCAAATCGTGATATAACTTACAATGTGAAACATTATAAAGGTTTATTTCAAAGTTAATAATAATAGAACCATGATGTTTGAATATGGCAAACCTGACCAACCTTATACTACGAAAAAAAAATTACATTTATTACAAAGTTGATAATGATAATATGAAGTAATTAGAGGAACGTATTAAAAACATGAGAAAGTTCACTGTATATGAAAATGAGTATCTTTATTACAAAGCTGATGACGTGAAAAAAACGATAAAACTTTCAACACGAAAGAGAAAGAAGAGGTATATGAATTAGATTAGGAAGAGTGATGGTCAGATGATGCAGGAATAATAGGATAATAATAATAATAATAATAATAATAAGATAATGATATAAAACAAAGGGCTTTTTGGCCGATTTTCTTGTATTTTGTATATATCGATTTTTTTATTGCATTTATTGTATTGATAACAATGATTTATAAAAGTGTAATACTATGCAACTCATTATAGCAATCCTCACATGATAATGATACCAATTAACAACGACTATTGCTACTAATGCTATTGCAATGAAAATAAAATGCTGAAATAATGATATTGATGATGATTATTATTGATACCCGATGAAGTTGGGAACATTAGTAATAAAATAACAATAACAGGTAAATGGCAATATGTAACAAATTTTGTAAAAAATGTTGATGCTGACGGTAGAAAAAACTACAATGATAATAATGCTAATGATACCAATACTAATATTAATAATACTAATACTATTGGTGATACGCATAATCATAATAATGATAATTATGATAATAGTGAATAAAATGATAATAATGTAAACATTATTATATTAATGTTTTCATTAATTAACAACAACAACAATGATGATGATAATATTAATAATGATAATAATAATGATAATAATAATGATAATAATAATAATAATAATGATGATGATAATAATGAGGATGATAATTGTAATCATAGTGAATGAAATTATAATGATAGTAATGATAACGACAGAATTTAAAAAATGGCAGTTTTATTATCATTAATAATAATAATAATGCTAATAATAATAATAATAATAATAATAATGATAATGATAATGACAATGACAATGATAATAATAGTAACAACAACAACAACAACAACAATAACAACAATATTGATAATAATATTGATAATAATGATAAAGATAATAATAATAATGATAACAGCAAAACAACTACAATAATAATAATGATAATAAAAATGGTATTAATGATTAAAATATCAATGATAACATTGATAATAACGGTAATGATTACAACAACAACGACAACCACAACGATAACGATAATGATAATGGTAGTGAAGATTATGATAATGATATGACTTTTTAATCATTCATGTTATTCATATCATATTATTGATTGTGGTGAACATTAGTTATTAGATAATAAAAAAGAGAAAAAACACATTTATAACAGTTTATAATAATGACGACAATACATATAATTGAAATGGACATACATATTATATATATATATATATATATATATATATATATATATATATATATATATATATATATATATATATTTATCCCTTTTTATATGATTTTCTCTAAGATTTTAGTCATCAGTCATTTGAGATATAAGATCTGTTACACATCATTAGCTAGGCATGAGACGGTCCCAATGAAATTTTGAAATACATTTTTAATGCTATAACAGAGGTTTACAAACAGTAATAATAACATTATATATCATTATATATATGTAAAATATTTATATAGATATAATGATTTTAAACAGCAAGATCATGATTCACTTCATAGACATCCGTCTCTACTAACCTTTTTTCGTGTCAATAGCACTGATACCAATATATATATATATATATATATATATATATATATATATATATATATATATATATATATATGTGTGTGTGTGTGTGTGTGTGTGTGTGTGTGTGTGTGTGTGTGTGTGTGTGAATAATGAATTTAAACGCAAGATCATGATTCACTTCATAAACATCTACCTCTACTAACCCGTGTTTTCGTGTCCATAACATTCTTATATGATAAAATAAATATCAAATTTAATAAAAATAATTCTAGAAATGATAACAAATCAAATCGTGATATAACTTATAATGTGAAACATTACAAAGGTTTATTTCAAAGTTAATAATAATAGAACCATGATGTTTGAACATGGTAAACCTGACCAACCTTATACTACGAAAAAATATTACATTTATTACAAAGTTGATAATGATAATATGAAGTAATTAAAGGAACGTATTAAAAACATGAGAAAGTTCACTGTATATGAAAATGAGTATATTTATTACAAAGCTGATGACGGGAAAAAAAACGATAAAACTTTCAACACGAAAGAGAAAGAAGAGGTATATGAATTAGATTAGGAAGAGTGATGGTCAGATGATGCAGGAATAAAAGGATAATAATAATAATAATAAAAAGATAATGATTTTAAACAAAGGGCTTTTTGGTAGATTTTCTTGTATTTTGTATACATCGATTTTTTCTGATTGTATTTATTGTATTGATAACAATGATTTATAAAAGTGTAATACTATGCAACTCATTATAGCAATCCTCACTTGATAATGATACCAATTAACAACGACTATTGCTACTAATGCTATTGCAATGAAAATAAAATGCTGAAATAATTATATTGATGATGATTATTATAGATACCCGATGAAGTTGGGAACATTAGTAATAAAATAACAATAACAGGTAAATGGCAATATGTAACAGAAATTTTGTAAAAAATGTTGATGCTGACGGTAGAAAAAACTACAATGATAATAATGCTAATGATACCAATACTAATATTGATAATACTAATACTATTGGTGATAAGCATAATCATAATAATGATAATTATAATAATGTTGAATGAAATGATAATAATGTAAACATTATCATATTATTGTTTTCATTAATTAACAACAACAACAATGATGATGATAATATTAATAATGATAATAATAATGATAATAATAATGATAATAATAATAATAATAATAATAATAATAATAATAATAATAATAATAATAATGATAATAATGAGGATGATAATTGTAATAATAGTGAATGAAATTATAATGATAATAATGATAACGACAGAATTTAAAAAATGGCAGTTTTATTATCAATAATAATAATAATGCTAATAATAATAATAATAATGATAATAATGATAATGATAATGACAATGACAATGATAATAATAGTAACAACAACAACAACAACAATAACAACAATATTGATAATAATATTGATAATAATGATAAAGATAATAATAATAATGATAACAGCAAAACAACTACAATAATAATAATGATAATAAAAATGGTATTAATGATTAAAATATCAATGATAACATTGATAATAATAACGGTAATGATTACAACAACAACGACAACCACAACGATAACGATAATGATAATGGTAGTGAAGATATGATAATGATATGACTTTTTTATCATTCATGTTATTCATATCATATTATTGATTGTGGTGAACATTAGTTATTAGATAATAAAAAAGAGAAAAAACACATTTATAACAGTTTATAATAATGACGACAATACATATAATTGAAATGGACATACATATTATATATATATATATATATATATATATATATATATATATATATATATATATATATATATATATATATATTCTTTTTTTTTAATCACTTTTTATATGATTTTCCCCTAAGATTTTAGTCATCAGTCATTTGAGATATAAGATCTGTTACACATAATTAGCTAGGCATGAGACGGCCCAATGAAATTTTGAAATACATTTTTAATGCTATAACAGAAGTTTACAAACAGTAATAATAACATTATATATATGTAAAATATTTATATAGATATAATGATTTTAAACAGCAAGATCATGATTCACTTCATAGACATCCGTCTCTACTAACCTTTTTTCGTGTCAATAGCACTGATACCAATATATATATATATATATATATATATATATATATATATATATATATATATATATATATATATATATATATATATATATGTGTGTGTGTGTGTGTGTGTGTGTGTGTGTGTGTGTGTGTGTGTGTGTGTGTGTGTGAATAATGAATTTAAACGCAAGATCATGATTCACTTCATAAACATCTACCTCTACTAACCCGTGTTTTCGTGTCCATAACATTCTTATATGATAAAATAAATATCAAATTTAATAAAAATAATTCTAGAAATGATAACAAATCAAATCGTGATATAACTTATAATGTGAAACATTACAAAGGTTTATTTCAAAGTTAATAATAATAGAACCATGATGTTTGAACATGGTAAACCTGACCAACCTTATACTACGAAAAAAAAATAGATTTATTACAAAGTTGATAATGATAATACGAAATAATTAGAGGAACGTATTAAAGGCATGAGAAAGCTCACTGTATATGAAAATGAGTATATTTATTACAAAGCTGATGACGTGAAAAAAAACGATAAAACTTTCAACACGAAAGAGAAAGAAGAGGTATATGAATTAGATTAGGAAGAGTGATGGTCAGATGATGTAGGAATAAAATGATAATAATAATAATAATAATAAGATAATGATTTTAAACAAAGATCTTTTTGGTAGATTTTCTTGTATTTTGTATACATCGATTTTTTCTGATTGTATTTATTGTATTGATAACAATGATTTATAAAAGTGTAATACTATGCAACTCATTATAGCAATCCTCACATGATAATGATGCCGTCTCTACTAACCCTTTTTTCGTGTCAATAGCACTCATATAATATAGAAATTAATAAAGTTGATAAAAATATTTTAGAAATTATAACATATGAAACCTTGATATAACTTACAATGTGAAAAAATATATACGTTTATTTCAAAGTTGTTAATAATCATAGAATCATAATATTTGAATATGTTAAAACCTGACCAACCTTATACTACGAAATAAATCTACATTAATTACAAAGCTGATAATTATGACACGAAATGAGTAGAACAACATATTAAAAACATGATATAACTTACTGTATATCAAAATGAGTATCTCCATTTATTACAAAGCTGTTGATAACGAGAGAGAGAGAGAGAGAGAGAAACGATACAACTTTCAAGACGAAGAAAAGTCTTACACATAAGGTTACGAAAGAGAAAGAAGAGCTATATGAATTAGAAGAGGAAGAGGAGGAGGATTAAGAGACGGATGGGCAGAAGATGCAGGAATAAAAGGATAAAAGAAAGAAAAAAAAGATTATTTTAAACATTAGCCATTTTGGCAGATTTCCTTGTCCGGCAAAAGGAGTGTCCAAGAGCGATAGTGTTCGATAATTCTTCGGGAAAAGTGTTCTTTTTTTTATTCCTCTTTGGATATCATTTCGCTAGCATCAGTTCTATGCATTGTATTCTGCATAATTTTTTTTTTTTGTGATTGTATTAATTGTATTGATAACGATAATGATTTATAAAATGATTTATGCAACCCATTATAAAAATGCTCACGATATGATAATGATACAAATTAACAATGACTATTGCTACTAATACTATTGCAATGAAAATAAAATGCTGAAATTATGAAATTGATGCTGATTACTATGAATAATCGATGTAATCGGGAACATTGGTAATAAGAATAAAAATAACACGCAAATGACAATATGTAATTGTAGTTTTGAAAGAAAGATGATGCTGATGGTAGGAACAATGATAATAATGCTAATGATGCCAATATTAATACTCATACTAAGAGTACTAATACTATTGGTGATAAGTATTGGGAAAATATATAAAATAATCGTAATGATAATAACGATAATAATGATAATGATAATAAAGATGATTATAATAGTAGTGATGATAATCATAAGGAAATTATAATAATAGTAATATTAATAATAACAATGACAATGGCAATGGCAGTGATGTTAATGGTAATGATAACAACAAAACAAGTACAATAATAATAATAATGATAATAATAATATTGATAATAATAAGAGCAATAATCATGATAACAACAATATTAATAACAATAACAATAATAATAGTGATGATACTGATAATCATCTCAACGCCAATAGCAACACAGACAGTTTTAGCGTTCATATTATTAAAAAGTAAATACAAAAATGTAAAAAAAAAGTTTGTGTGTGGCCAACATTAGTTATTAGATATTTAAAAAGAGAAAAGCAATATTTATAATAAAGTTTATAATAATGAAAATGTTGATGACAACAATACATATAATTGAGATGTAGCTACATATTTGAATATCAATTTTTATCACCTTTCGTATCATATTGCCAACAGCTTTTAGTCCTCAGTCATTTGAAATATAAATTCTATTACACAATATTAACTAGGGTAGGGTAGAGAAAGCAGAAATTTTGTATTAATTTTCAAAGATTGTATTATACTTGTAGAGAATTATGCAATAATGTAATTTAAAATATATCCATATACACACGCATACACACACATATATATGTGTGAATAATGAATTTAAACGCAAGATCATGATTCACTTCATAAAGATCCATCTTTTTACTAACCCGTGTTTTCGTGTCCATCCCACTCTTATATAATAATGTAAATATTAAATTTAATAAAAATAATTAAAGAAATGATAACAAATCAAATCGTGATATAACTTACAATGTGAAACATTATAAAGGTTTATTTCAAAGTTAATAATAATAGAACCATGATGTTTGAATATGGCAAACCTGACCAACCTTATACTACGAAAAAAAAATTACATTTATTACAAAGTTGATAATGATAATACGAAATAATTAGAGGAACGTATTAAAAGCATGAGAAAGCTCACTGTATATGAAAATGAGTATCTTTATTACAAAGCTGATGACGTGAAAAAAAACGATAAAACTTTCAACACGAAAGAGAAAGAAGAGGTATATGAATTAGATTAGGAAGAGTGATGGTCAGATGATGCAGGAATAAAAGGATAATAATAAGAAGAAGAAGAAGAAGAAGAAGATAATGATTTTAAACAAAGGGCTTTTTGGCAGATTTTCTTGTATTTTGTATACATAGATTTTTTCTGATTGTATTTATTGTATTGATAACAATGATTTATAAAAGTGTAATACTATGCAACTCATTATAGCAATCCTCACATGATAATGATACCAATTAACAACGACTATTGCTACTAATGCTATTGCAATGAAAATAAAATGCTGAAATAATGATATTGATGATGATTATTATAGATACCCGATGAAGTTGGGAACATTAGTAATAAAATAACAATAACAGGTAAATGGCAATATGTAACAGAAATTTTGTAAAAAATGTTGATGCTGACGGTAGAAAAAACTACAATGATAATAATGCTAATGATACCAATACTAATATTGATAATACTAATACTATTGGTGATAAGCATAATCATAATAATGATAATTATGATAATAGTGAATGAAATGATAATAATGTAAACATTATTATATTATTGTTTTCATTAATTAACAACAACAATGATGATGATAATATTAATAATGATAATAATAATGATAATAATAATGATAATAATAATAATAATAATAATAATAATAATAATAATGAGGATGATAATTGTAATAATAGTGAATGAAATTATAATGATAGTAATGATAACGACAGAATTTAAAAAATGGCAGTTTTATTATCATTAATAATAATAATAATAATGCTAATAATAATAATAATAATGATAATAATGATAATGATAATGGCAATGACAATGATAATAATAGTAACAACAACAACAATATTGATAATAATATTGATAATGATGATAAAGATAATAATAATAATGATAAAAACAACAAAACAACTACAATAATAATAATGATAATAAAAATGGTATTAATGATTAAAATATCAATGATAACATTGATAATAATAACGGTAATGATTACAACAACAACGACAACCACAACGATAACGATAATGATAATGGTAGTGAAGATTATGATAATGATATGACTTTTTAATCATTCATGTTATTCATATCATATTATTGATTGTGGTGAATATTAGTTATTAGATAATAAAAAAGAGAAAAAACACATTTATAACAGTTTACAATAATGACGACAATACATATAATTGAACTGGACATACATATTTATATATATATATATATATTATTTTTTTTTTTAATCACTTTTTATATGATTTTCCCCTAAGATTTTAGTCATCAGTCATTTGAGATATAAGATCTGTTACACAAAATTAGCTAGGCATGGGACAGTCCCAGTGAAATTTTGAAATACATTTTTAATGCTATAACAGAAGTTTACAAACAGTAATAATAACATTATATATATGTAAAATATTTATATAGATATAATGATTTTAAACATCAAGATCATGATTCACTTCATAGACATCCGTCTCTACTAACCTTTTTTCGTGTCAATAGCACTGATACCAATATTAATACTTTTACTAAGAGTACTAATACTATTGGTGATAAGTATTGGGAAAATATATAAAATAATCGTAATGATAATAACGATAATAATGATAATGATAATAAAGATGATTATAATAGTAGTGATGATAATCATAAGGAAATTATAATAATAGTAATATTAATAATAACAATGACAATGGCAATGGCAATGATGTTAATGGTAATGATAACAAAACAAGTACAATAATAATGATAATAACAATATTGTTAATAATGACGGCAATAATCATGATAACAACAATAATAATAACAATAACAATAATAATAGTGATGATAATAATAATCATCTCAACGCCAATAACAGCACAGACAGTTTTAGCGTTCATATTATTAAAATATAAATATAAAAATGTAAAAAAAAAGTTTGTGTGTGGCCAACATTAGTTATTAGATATTTAAAAAGAGAAAAGCAATATTTATAATAAAGTTTATAATAATGAAAATGTTGATGACAACAATACATATAATTGAGATGTAGTTACATATCTAAATATCAATTTTTATCACCTTTTGTATCATATTGCCAGCAGCTTTTAGTCCTCAGTCATTTGAAATATAAATTCTGTTACACAAAATTAACTAGGGTAGGGTGGACGAAACAGAAATTTTGTATTTTCAAAGATTGTATAATACTTGTAGAGAATTATGCAATAAAGTAATTTAAAGTATATCCATATACACACACCCACGCAAACACACACACATATATATATGTGAATAATGAATTTAAACGCAAGATCATGATTCACTTCATAAACATCTGTCTCTACTAACCCGTGTTTTCGTGTCCATAACATTCTTATATAATAAAATAAACATCAAATTTAATAATAATAATTTTAGAAATGATAACAAATCAAATCGTGATATAACTTACAATTTGAAACATTATAAAGGTTTATTTCAAAGTTAATAATAATAGAACCATGATGTTTGAACATGGTAAACCTGACCAACCTTATACTAAGAAAAAAATTACATTTATTACAAAGTTGATAATGATAATACGAAATAATTAGAGGAACGTATTAAAAACATGAGAAAGTTCACTGTATATGAAAATGAGTATCTTTATTACAAAGCTGATGACGTGAAAAAAAACGATAAAACTTTCAACACGAAAGAGAAAGAAGAGGTATATGAATTAGATTAGGAAGAGTGATGGTCAGATGATGCAGGAATAAAATGATAATAATAATAATAATAATAATAAGATAATGATTTTAAACAAAGATCTTTTTGGTAGATTTTCTTGTATTTTGTATATATCGATTTTTTTTTATTGTATTTATTGTATTGATAACAATGATTTATAAAAGTGTAATACTATGCAACTCATTATAGCAATCCTCACATGATAATGATACCGTCTCTACTAACCCTTTTTTCGTGTCAATAGCACTCATATAATATAGAAATTAATAAAGTTGATAAAAATATTTTAGAAATTATAACATATGAAACCTTGATATAACTTACAATGTGAAAAAATATATACGTTTATTTCAAAGTTGTTAATAATCATAGAATCATAATATTTGAATATGTTAAAACCTGACCAACCTTATTCTACGAAATAATTCTACAAGTTGATAATTATGACACGAAATGAGTAGAACATATTAAAAACATGCTATAACTTACTGTATATGAAAATGAGTATCTCCATTTATTACAAAGCTGTTGATAACGAGAGAGAGAGAGAGAAACGCTAAAACTTTAAAGACGAAGAAAAGTCTTACACATAAGATAAGAGGTTACGAAAGAGAAAGAAGAGGTATATGAATTAGAAGAGGAAGAGGAGGAGGAGGAAGAGATGGATGGACAGAAGATGCAGGAATAAAAGGATAAAAGAAAGAAAAAAGATGATTTTAAACATTAGCCATTTTGGCAGATTTCCTTGTCCGGCAAAAGGAGTGTCCGAGAGCGATAGTGTTCGATAATTCTTCGGGAAATGTGTTCATATTTTTTCCTCTTTGGTTGTCATTTCGCTAGCATAAGTTCTATGCATTGTATTCTGCATACATTGAATTCTTTTGTGATTATATTAATTGTATTGATAACAACAATGATTTATAAAAGTGTAATACAATGCAACTCATTATAGCAATCCTCACGACATGATAATGATACCAATTAAAACGACTACTGCTACTAATACTACTGCAGTGGAAATAAAATGCTGAAATAATTCTATTGATGATAATTATTATAAATAACCGATGAAGTTGGGGACATTGGTAATAAGAATAACAAAAACAGGTAAATAACAATATGTAATGGTAGTTTTCAAAAAGGTGTTGAAGCTGATGGTAGAATAACTACAATGATAATAATGATAATGGTAATGTTAATTAAGATAATAGTGTTGATAATGATAGAATTATAATGATAATGCTTATTGTCTAATGCTTAATGTTATATTAATGCTGATGATGACAATACCAACAATAATGATAATGACAGCAAGAACAACAAAACAACAATAATAATGATGATGATAATAATAATAATAATAATGACAGCAAGAACAACAAAGCAACAATAATAATAATGATGATGATAATAATGATAATGATAATAACAGCAAGAACAACATAGCAACAGCAATAATAATAATGATAATAATAAAAATGATAATGATAAAGATAATATTGATAGTGATGATATGGATAATCATCTCAGCGCTAATAGCAGCACAGACAGTAATATCTTTCATATCATTCAAAGAAAAAAAATATTTTTTTTTGTAAAAAAAAAAAACAAAAAAAATGGTGGCTAACATTACTTATTAAATAAAAAAGATAAAAACCAAATTTCCAACAAAATTTATAATAATGAAAATATTGTTGATAATACTGTATATAATTGATTGTAGCTACATATTATATATCAATGTTCATCATCTTTTGTATCCTATTGCTTCAGGTTTTAGTCCTCAGTAATTTTAAATATAAAGTCTCTTATGTAAATTTAAGTAATTTTGAAATACATTTCTTAATGTTTTATAATAGAACAGTGTACGAAAAAAGAAAATGAATTAACAATAAAAATATAGAAATAATGA
This sequence comes from Penaeus vannamei, assembly GCF_042767895.1. Lineage (NCBI taxonomy): Eukaryota > Metazoa > Arthropoda > Malacostraca > Decapoda > Penaeidae > Penaeus > Penaeus vannamei. The sequence goes on from NC_091552.1 coordinate 52,939,744, forward strand.
TTTTAAATGGTAAGATCATGATTTAGTTCATAGACATCCATCTCTACTAACCTTTATTTTCTTTTTCTTTTCCTTTTCGTGTATTCGCACTCTTGTATAATAAAGAAATATCAAAGCTAATGAAAACTATTTCAGAAATTATAACACATGAAACCTTGATATAACTTATAATATGAAAAATCAAATACGCTTATTTCAAAGTTAATAATAATAGAATCATGACATTTGAACATGTTAAAACCTGACCAACTTTATACTATGAAAAAGATTACATTTATTACAAAGTTGATAATGATGATACGAAATGATTAGAACAACATATTAAAAACATGATATAAATTACTGTATATAAAATTGAGTATCTTTATTACAATGATGATAACATTAGAAAAAACGATAAAACTTTCAACTCGAAAATGTCATACATTAAATATTGATATTTTATAATGCTTTTCAACTTTTTTTTTCAGATTTGCTTGACCGGCGAGTGTCCGCGAGCGATAAATATGATAATATCAATAATGATAATTCTAAGGATAACAATGATAATGGTGATAACAATAATGATTATGACAATCCTGAATACAAAAGTAGTAATGTTAATAATAACAAGGGTAATTAAATGGTAATGATGATGATAATAATAGCAATAATAATAATAGCACCCTTTATCCTAATGATAATATTCTCATATATGTCTTTAACAACTAACAAGAGTAATAACTTTTCCAGCTGTACTTATGTCTCTTGATAGAAGTACAACTTATTATCATTTTGTTTATCATAATAATCTTGTAATTAAGAGCATAGAGATTACATCAGTAATACAAATAGTTCAGTGAGTATTATCATTCACTCCAATTGTGATAGCCAAGATGGTGATGATGATAGTGATGACACAGAGGAAACAGATTTTGTTTCATAATAATGATAGTGATAATGATAGTAATGATGATAATAATAGCAATTATGATGACAATAATAATATTAATAATAATAATGATGGTACTAATTACTGGGATTATAAGATACTGATATACTGATGATCATAATAATGTTGAATACCATAACTGTAAACAAAATACTAGCATAATGATGATGAAGATTATAAATAACCAATGTAGTTAAATAACAATATGTAAGGTCACATCATTTTTTTAATATATATCCAGGAAATTTTTTAGAAATAATTAAAAAAAAATTTGGAGATCCCGATTTTTTTATTCAAATTTCCCGCCGATATTGTGACGTCCGCGAAAAAAGAGCAAAAAGATAAATACAAATCAATTTGTCTATGATTCATTTTGTATGGTATCGTTTCTTCCGTCCCCAAAACAAAAAATAAAATATATTTGGCGTCATGTCATGTCTATTACTCATTGTGAATATAGTTTATTTTGATTTCCTAAATAGTAAATTCTGGTTGAAAGAATACTTTGTCTGTTTTCATTCAATTTCTTGAAGACTTGTAGTAAGGCAGAATTGTACTTCCTCCAGGTGGGGCTGGAACTGATACATTCCTTTACTTCTGATCTTTGGAAGGTAGGAGGTACACTTGTCTTATTTTATTGCTGGGATTATTATTTTTTTTCCCTTCTCACCTACATTTCATTATCTACTGACATGCTATTCAAGACTCGCTATTCAAAAAAAAATAAATAAATAAATAGAAAAAAAAGGCTGTAGCGAACATGAGATTTTTTTTTTTTTTTTTTAATCAACTAGAATCGAGCAAACGGTAAAGACTCATCGAGTTGCCAGATGCATTCATCCTACTTCGGACATTTCATGCATATTCGTACTTATATTAGATATCTATAACACCGCACTACCTACCATAAGATATCAAAAGCCACCTTGGATATCATATTCCAAAATACTGTGTACCTGTCGGAAAAATAACCAGTACAGTAAAATAGCAAACCGTCAACCGCGATCATTCCCATTACGTCATGCCTAAGATCATGATTCGATTCATAAACTAAGATTCGCTTCATAAACATCTACCAACCCGTTTTTGTTTTATTTTTCATGTCCATCCCACTTGACATTCGAACACGTTAAAAACCTGACTTAATTGATACTACGAATAGTATCTACATTTATTACAAAGTTGATAATGATAATACGAAATGAGTAGAGCAACAATTAAAAAATATGATATGTGATAATGTGAGAAAGAAACGATAAAGCTTTCAACACGAAGAGAGTCTTACAGATAAGATAAGAGGTTACGAAAGAAGAAGAGGCATAGGAATTAGAAGAGGAAGAGGAGGAGGAGGAAGAGACAGATGATCAGATGGACAGTTGATGCAGGAATGAAATAATAATAATAATAATAAATAATAATAATAATAAAAGTAATAATGATATTAATAATAATAATAATAATAATAAAAGTAATAATAATTATCATCATTAGAAGAAAAAATAACTAATAATAATAATAATAATAATGATGATGATTTTAAACATTGTTTTTGTCAGATTTTTTTGTCCGGCAACAGGAGTGTCCGAGAGCGATAGTGTTCGATAATTCTACGGGAATAGTGTTTTTAAATAACCTTATTGTGCACTACTCTAAGAGTATTATAAATACTTTCATGGAATGTATTTCAAAATTTCTAAAAAGCCACTAGATTCATGCTGATTTTGTGCAACAGATTTTATATTTCAAATGACTGAGGACTAAAACCTGTAAGCAATATGATACAAAAGATGATGAAAATTGATATATAACATGTAGCTACATGTCAATTATATGTATTATTGTCATCAATATTTTCATTATGAACTTATGTTATGAATGTGTCTTTTCTCCTTTTTTATTATCTAATAAAAAAACAAACCGTTTTTTTTATTACAAAAATACATATATTTTTTTAAATAATATGAACATTACTATCTATGCTGCTATTAGCGCTAAGATGATTATCATTATCCTCATTCTCATTATTATTAATCTCATTCTCATTATTATTATTATTATTATTATCATTATCATTACTATTATTATTATTATCGGTATTTTTATCAATATTATTATTGTTACTACCATTATCGCTGTTATTGTTTTATTGCTTTTGTTGTTATTATTATATCATCATCATTATTATCATTATATTAGTATCATTATCATTATATCATTATCATTATTATTATTCTTATATTATCATTATCATAGTATATATATACAAATATGTATATGTATGCATATCTATGTATGTGTGTGTGTGTGTGTGTGTGTGTGTGTGTGTGTTTGTGTGTGTGTGTGTGTGTGTTTATAAACATGTGTATATATGTATATATAAAATACATATATCATTTACATCAAAAACGCAAATTATAAGTAGTAACATTAGCACTAATAACATCAGGATTGTAAGGAAGAGAGAGGGAAGTGAAATGGAAATCTGAGAAATTTACATTAATTATTCTATTGATTCTATTCTTCTTATATACTTACAGCTGTCAATGGAATTATAACTATCTTTGCCATGGATATGACAAGTTGGACTTTACAAAAACAGGAGAGTAAGAAGAGCATAGCAATAATTGATGTAGAATCGTAATGTCAGAATGCAAATTATGGCTAATACAATAGATTTATCACGAAATCTGACAAATTACATCTCAATAATTTTTCATCTATTTATTCTCTAACTCTTTTTCTGTCGGGGAATCAATATAAAATCCTTATTAATTTGCTTTTTCATTATGAATAATCATAAGTAAATCATAAGTGAATTATAAGAATGATAAATAATAATTATAAGAAGAATTATAAGTAAAGACTAATTGTTGTAAAGGATACCATGATTAGATATCACTATATAACCTCTTTTAGGGGAACATGGCTATTAATACAAACACAAAAAAATAATGTATGCAAAATACAATGTATAAAAATTAAGCAAGCGAAATAATACCGAAAAAGGTAAAAAAGAAAAAAAAATTAATACATATCTCGAAGAATTATTATACACCATTTTCCGCGCATAAGAAACTCTGCCAAAGAGACCAATGTTTAAAATTATTACCAAATATCATGATCATAATGCCGTTTAAATTCATTATTCCTATATCTATTGTTCAGTAATTTTTGTGCACTAGTCTGACTATTATCAACCCATATTTCATAATTTCTAAGGCTTGAACCGCTCATGTTCAGCTCTGTGTAACAAATTCTATATTGCAAATGACTGATGACTGAAACCAGCTAGCAATATGGTACAAAAAGGAGGAAAATTGATATATAATATGTAGCTACATCTCAATTATATGTATTGTTGTCATCAATATTTTCTTTATCATAATGTGGATTTTTTTTTCTTTTATATCATCCAATAAGTAATGTTAATTACCGCAACCGAACCTTATTATAATCATTACCGTTATCATTATCAATTTTATCAGTGTTATTCTTATTATTGTTGTTGTTGTTGTTGTTATCACTATCATTATTATCGTTATTATTATTATCATAATTCTATCATTATCATTGATATCATTCTCATTATCATCACTATTATTATACGTAACATTATCACCACTATGCTTATGACCAATATCATTAGTAGTGTTAATGTTAGTATTAGTTTTGGTATTATTAGCATTATCATTTAGCATCATCTTTTTCAGAACTATTATTGCATATTGTTATTTAACTCCATTGGTTATTTATAATTATCATCATCATTATGAGTACAGTTTTGATCGTATCAGCAATGTTATTATAACCACAATTATTAACAACATAATTATTATTGTTCATAATATCATTGTTATCATTATTTTTGTTATTATCATCACTATTATTATCATAATTACTATCTTTACCACTATTATTATTATCAGAAAGAAATTAATTTTCTCTGTCATC
>NC_091552.1:52949625-52952125 GCF_042767895.1 Penaeus vannamei
CTTTTCTCTCTTCCCCGTTTCCTCTCTTTCTATATTTCGTTTTATTCCTTCTTTTTCCAAGTCTTTCTTCACCCTTTCTCCATTTCCTCTTTCTTCAATATCCCTTTCCCTTTCTTCTCACCGAATTTCCCCTCTTCTCTTTCTCTCTCTCTGCTTCTTCCTTCTCATTCTCTTTTCACTATCCACCAATCTTCCCCCCCTTTTCCCTCCCCCCGGCATTTTATTTTTCCTCTACGTCTCCTATTCCTCTCTCTCTCCTCCTCTTTCTCCTCTCCCCTTCCTTTTCCGATTTCCCCTTATTCTCTTTCCTTCTAGCCCCAAGATACCCTCCCTTACCCTCCTCTCTCTCCCTTCCCTTCCTTTCCCTCATCCCTCCCTTCCCCTCCTTCCCTACTTCCCCTTTCCTTCCCCTCCCTTCCCACTTCTCCTTCCCTTCCTCCCTTTCAACTTCTCCTTCCCTTCCCCCACTTCCCCTTCCCTTCCCCTCCTTCCCACTTCCCCTCCCTTTCTCCACTTACTTCCTTCCACATCCACCTTCTCCACCCTCTCCACTCCTCCACCCCCCCCACCCACATACCCACACCACCACTCCAACCCCCACATACCCACACCCACCCCACACACCCCTCCCAACCCCCAACCCCCACACACACACACCCCAACCCCCAACCCCCCCCTCCACCCACACAAACCCACAGACACACAAACCCACACAAACCCACACACGCACACACACACACACACTCTTGGTTAAGTCCATAAGCCATTTTACTCAGCTTTATAAATCTCGCCTCGGCTCTCAAAGGACGTGGAATTGGCCGACAGGAGGAAGGCGCTGAAATTCGAGAGAGCTGGAGAGCATCTGTCTTAAATATTACTTAGCGACAAATGGGGAGAGAGTGGGAGGAAGGAGGGAGAGGGGGGAGGGTGGGTGGGAGGAGGGAAGAGGGGGAGGGAAGGTAGGGAGAGGAGGAAGAGGGTGGGGGAGAGGGAAGGTAGGGATGGAAGGAGGGTGGAGGGTGGGTGGGAGAGGAGGAGGGTGGGGTGGGAGAGGCGGAAGAGGGGGAGGGTGGGTGGAAGAGGAGGGATGGAGAAGGTGGAGTGGGTGGGATGAGGAGGTGGGGATGGGAAGGAGGGGTGAGGGAGAGGGGTGGAGGGTGGATGGGGAGAAGGAGGGAAGGAGGGTGGGTGGAGGAAAGGGAGGAGAAGAGGGTTGGAAGGGTAGAGGGGAGGGAGAGAGGGAGAGGGTAGGAGGAGAAGTTGGGTAGGAGAAGGAGAGAAGGAGGAGGAGAGGGAAGTGGGGAGGATGGGAGAGGAGGAGGAGATGAGGACAGAAGGTTGGAAGAGAAGGAGGAGAGGGTGGAGGAGTGAGCTGGAGGAAAGGGTGGGTTGGAGAGGAGAAGGAGAGGAGTAGAAGGATGAGAGAAAGAGGAGAAGAGAGGGGAGTTGGGAGGGAGAGGAGGAGGGTAGGGAGGGAGGGAGAGAGAGAGAGAGGAGTAGGAGAGTAGAGAGAGAGAGAGAGAGAGGAGAGAGATGAGAGAGAGAGAGGAGAGAGAGAAGAGAGAGAGAGAGAGAGAGAGAGAGAGGAGAGGATGGAAAAGGAATGGAGGGAGGAAGGAGAGGGAAAGAAGGGAAGGGAGGATGGAGATAAGGATGAAGAAGAAGAACCAAGAATAAAAAGAAGAAGAATCAAGAAAAAGTAGTAGGTGTGGGAAGCAGATACAAAAAAATAATACAAGAATGAAGGAAGGAGGAGAGAGAAAATAAACAAGACGAAAGAAAGGAGAAAGAAAGGAATGAAAAAGTGGAGCAGATGACGGTGGAAGAGAGGAAGAGAAAAGGCATGAAGGAAGTGGAAAAAGCTATTAAATTAAGTGGAAGAGTTGGGTGGAGGAGGTAGAGAAGGAAATGATGGAGGAGAAGTGGGGGAGAAGGTGATGGAGGAGGAGGTGCATGGGAAGTGGGAGAAGGAGATAGGATGGTGGAGGAGGTGGAGGAAGAGGAAAAGGTAGGTGGAGAAGGAATGATGAAGATGTGGAGGAGAATGTGTGGAAGAGATGGTGGAGGAGAAGGTGATGGAGGTGCAGATAGGATGATGGAGGTGGAGGAGGAGAAGATAGGGTGGTGGAGGATGGAGGAGGGAGTGGAAGAGGTGGAGGAGATGGAGAAAGATGGGGTGGAGAAGCGAGGGATGGAGGGAGTGGAGGAAGAAGATAAGGATGGTGGGGGAGAACGTGTGGAAGAGAAAGTGGAGGAGGTGGAGGAGATGGCGGAATGGAGGAGGTGGAGGAGGAGGAGATGGGATGGTGGAGGTGATGGAGAAGGAGATGGTGGAGGAGTGAGGAGGTGGAAGAGGAAAAGGCATGTGGAGATGGGATGGATAAGGAAGGTGTGGAAGAGATGGGGGGGGAGGAGGTAAGATGCAGATGGCGAAATGGAGGAGGTGGTGGAAGTAGATGGAAAATAGGGATGGTGGAGGAGGTGGAGGAGATGGAGGAGC
>NC_091552.1:52959625-52977125 GCF_042767895.1 Penaeus vannamei
ATATCCAAATTGCTTTTACTTTTATTCCGACGCACAACAAGACCTTTAAGAAATACAAAAATTCCCGTAATGAACACTGTTTAGTCATTCAGTACCACCTGCATCGTATTTCCGCCTTTATCTACCCGTGTCGTAAGGTCGAAAGTCGAGTAGGCAAGAGACGTCATATTAATAATACATAAATATCATGATAATGGCTTAATGAATCTCATATTGGCCCATGCTAATTGCTTTAGTCTGTCAGTCATCGGTCTTTATGAATTATCGTCCATATTTTACCTACGTTTTCTTACATTTTTTATAAGAAGAATAATTATTTATCTATTTTTCTTGTAATTTCTATTAAATGAATGTAATGATAGTAATGATGATGAAAATGATGATCATAATGATAATGATAACAATGATAAAGACTAAAATAGTAGTAATGATGATAAGTATGAGAATAAGGATAATGATAACGGTGATAGTAGTAATAATGATAATGATAACGGTGATAACAATGATAATAATGATAATAATAAAGACTAAAGTAATAGTAATGATAATAATATTGATGATGATAATGATAATAGTAATAATAATAACAGTAACGATAAGGATAATAATGATAATCATGAAAAAAACAACGGTGATGATAGTAATTGTAAAAGTACCTCGATTATGAAGATAATTATGATAATATTAATAATAAATTTTCTTTAATATGCAATTCTAACCTTCTAGTAACACTATCATAATAATCATTGTCATTATGAGCATCATTATTGCGATTATTGTTTTTACCATTCTCATTTTTATTATTATCATTATCACTATTATTATCATTATTGCTGTTGTTGTTATTGTCATCATTAATATCATTATCATTATCATCATTGTCATCATTATTATTAATATCATCATCATCGTTATCATAATTATTATAATTATTGCTATTATCATTATCATTGTTATCAATATCATCGTTATCATTGCTATTACTGTGATTATCAATAAGATTTCCATTTTTTCTCTTTTTTATTAATAACAACTTTAATAACTTTAACTAGTAATTGATAATGATAATTAATAACTTGATAAGTAAATTTATTGAGAACTTAATTAGTAACTTTATTAATATCATTAGACCTTTTTTGCTCTCTCTCTCTTCAACCAAATTTCCACACCCTCTCACCCCCTTCCCCTTCCCCCTCCCTCCCCCTCTTTACCCCACCCTCCCCTCTACCCCTTCATCCCTCCCTCTCACCCCCCTCTTCCTTCACCCCTCACCCCTACACTTTCCCTCCCCCTTCACTCCCTCCCCCTTCCCTCTTCCTTCCCCCTCTCGGTCCCTCTACCCCCTCCCCTTCACTCCCCTCCCCTCCTCCTTCCTCTCCTCTTCATCCCTTACTCCCTCCTCCCCCTTCACCTCTCCTTTCTCATCCCTTCACCCCTCCCCCCTCCCTACACCCCCTCCCTCTCACCACCCCCTCTCCTTCACCCCTCCCTGCCTCTCTCTCCTCCCCCTTCACCCCTCCCTCCTCCCCCTTTATCCCCCCTCCCTACCTACACCCTTCTATCTATCACCCCTTATCCTTTTGTCCTTTTGTCTCTTCCTCCCAATGTAAGTCACTTTTACCCCCCCTCCTTCCCTTCCTCTCTCCCTCGTTCCACCCTTATGTCACTCTCCTCCCTTCCCCCTTTCTATTCTTTTCAATCTTCTTCTTTATTCCTTTTTCTCTTTCTCTTTCTTTCTCTCTCTTTCTAAAGTCTTCTGTCTTTTCTTTTTCTTTCTTTCTTTCTTTCTCTCTCTTTCTAAACTCTTACAACTTTTCCTTTTCTCTTTCTCTTTTTTTCTCTCTCTCTTTCTAAACTCTTACAACTTTTCCTTTTCTCTTTCTCTTTCTTTCTCTCCTTCCCCTCCTTTCCCTTCTCTTTATCTCTCTTCTTCCTCCTTCCTTGTTCCTTTTTCGCTCTTTCTTCATTTTCCCCTCTTCCTCTCTTCCTCCTTCCCCTTTTCACCCTTCTTCCCTCTCCCATCTCCCCCCCCTCCTTCTTCCTCTCTTCCTTTCAATTCTTCCCCTTCTTCTCCACACAACACACACACCACCCTCATTCATTCACCCTCTTCTCCCTTCCTCTCCTCCCTCTCCCTCCCATCATCACCCTTTCTCCCTCTCTCCTCTCCTTTATCATTTACTGTCTCCTTTTTCAACCCTCCTATCGCCTTATCCCTCCTCCTCCTCACATACCTCCCTCATTCCCCCTTTCTCTCTCTCTCTCTCTCTCTCTCTCTCTCTCTCTCCCTCTCTCTGTCTCTCTCTCTCTCTCTCTCTCTCTCTCTCTCTCTCTCTCTCTCTCTCTCTCTCTCTCTCTTTATCTCTCTCTTCTGTCTCTCTCTCTCTCTCTCTCTCTTTCTTTCTCTCTCTGTCTCTGTCTCTTTCGCTCTCTCTCTCTATCTCTCTCTCTCTCTCTCTCTCTATCTATATATCTATCTATCTATCTATCTCTTCATCTATCTCTATCTATCTATCTATCTATCTATCTATCTCTCTATCTCTCTTTCTATCTTCCCCTCTCTCTCTCTCTCTTCCCCTCTCTTTCTTTCTCTCCCTCCTTTCTCCCTCATCCCCCCCCCCCCTCCGTTGGTGCATGACCCTGTGGTTACGATCTGTCATGAACTTATGACCTTCATCGTGAATGCATGACCCTCCATTGTTGCCAAAGATGAATAATTTCCTTTTTTATCTTTGTCTTTTTCCTTTTTCGTTTTTTTTTTTCTTTCTCTTCTTCGCCTCCTCTTCCTCTTTCTTTTTCTTTTAATTCGACTCCGCCTCTTTTTATTTGATTTTCCGATTACTTCCTATTATTATTATTATTATTATTATCTTTATTATCATTGTTATCATTATTACTGTTATCATTGTTATTATTATCATTATTATCATAACTATCATCATCATTCTCTTCATTATCATGATCGTCACTGCTATCATTATCATAATAATTATTGTTATAATGAGCATCATTATTGCGATTATTGTTTTACCAACCTCATTTTTATGATTATCATTATTATCATTATTGTTATTGTTATTATCATCATTAGTATCATTATCATTATCATCATTGTCATCATTATTATTATCATCATCATCGTTATCACAATTATTATAATTATTGCTATTATCATTATCATCAATATCATCATTATCATTACTATTACTGTGATTATTCCTATCAATGTTAAGAATAATCACATCATTATCATCATTATTATCATTACTATCATCATAATCATCACTATCTTCATGAACGTTATTACTATGACAATAATAATAATTCGTAAATCTATTTAAGGATAACCAAAGAGTTGTAGAGAATTTATTAATAGTCTATATCAGTAATTCCTAATCTTATTCCTTCTTTGGTCCCAATATGTAATAATTTCCATGGTCCCGTTAAGTGTCTGTCATCTTTGCAGATTAAGTTATTACTTGTTATGTTATAGTGTAATGGTGTCAGTAGGTATAGGACATGAACACTTTATAGAAAGATTCGGATCTGTTGATATGTGATGGATAATTATCTAAATTTATCATTATCATTATCATTGTGGATAATTGATTAGACAGATTATTACATTTAGATAGATAAATGATTAAGTAAATTTGCGATATGTTGATATGTGAGAGAAAGTGCTGTAGGTGAGATAAAAATTCAGTTTGGTTTGATGTCGTAATTTTTGTGATGTTTCATGGCTCCTTAAAAAGCACCTCGTGGCCCCAGCTTGGGAATTCTGGTTTAGAAGGAAAATAGGATGAGAAAGGAACAGTTGCACATACTCACACACGCACGCACATGCATATTTACTCACACATACACAAAACACAAATATGCTGAGCACTAGTAATATTCATGAACATAAAAGCACGTACACACGCACACGCAAGTACTCTTTCACTCGCTCAAACACACACACACACACACACACACACACACACACACACACACACACACACACACACACACACACACACACACACACACACACACACACACACACACACACACACACATACAAACATACACACACACACATATATAAAATTCTCTCTCAAACCATCTTCTTTGACCCTCATCACTGTGGTGGCTGAGTGGGTAAGGGCGCCAGATTCGAAACCCGCGATTGCGAGTTCGAATCTGCAAAAGGGGAGCCAAAAATGCACCATCTGGTTTTAACCTCGCCCGGGGCTGAAAAATATTGAAAACTCCCGAGCGGAAACAAAACAAGTCCCCCAAGTTACAATCATTTTTTCCCCTGCTATGTATATTTCTGTTTGTATCTCTCCTTCCAGACTAAACCATGTGCAACATATAAGGGAAACATCTATATAAAGAGATGCACGTGTAGGGCTACAAAACAAGGCTTTCTGTAGTATTTCGCTGATGCTAAATCATGGTTATCCTGGAAAAAATATCTGCTTAGGATTATAGTCCTGAAACAACAGTCGAGTAGAAAAAAAATAGTCTATATTTAGATGGCTCGTTGGCTAGTTTAACCTACGTAAGAATAGCAATTATGGAAGTGACTGTCAACTAATACGGTATTTGTCTGTTCTTATGTTATATTAGTGTTTCCAAACCTGTTCTATTGTGTGGTCCCCGACCAATATATGATGATCTCATGGCCCTGTTCAATGCCTGTCACTTTTTCAAATTCAGTTATTGATAGTTATGAACAGTACAACGGTGCCACCAACTTTTTAACAAGAGCACTCCATGGAAAGACTCCAGATTATTGATACACGAGCTAATGACAAAAACACTCCATGGAAAGTCACCAAATTATTGATACACGAGAGATAATTACCTGTAGGTACTGTAAACGAGACAAAATCCAGTTTAATTCAAAAGTCACCATTTTCATACTGTTCCATGTTCCCCCCCCTAAAAAAATATATATATATATATATATATATATATATATATATATATATATATATATATATATATATATATATATATATATCTCATGGACCCCAAGATTCGCGGAGTAGACATGCTAGTGTATCTATTGTATCGGTAAACTCATTATCTCTCGTTTCTAAGCCATTTTTTTAAACGTTTTTGTATCCTATTTTATATGTGTATATATATAATTCGTCCTAAATAAGGGGGTCAATATCTGATGCATTTAACTGCCGAAAGTGGATCGTGCGCATAAACTAAATTGTAACAGATTTAATTATGACATCAATGATGCTTGTATTTATAGTTTTAGGATGATGATAACAATAACAATTGCTTTTTATTGGGGTGAATATGAGAAGTAATATAACAGCAATAACAATATTGATAATCATAACCATATTAACGATGCTTATAATAGTAATAGTGATCATGATAATGTTAATAATAACAGTAACAACACTGATAATGATGATAAGGATAATCATAATGATAATAATAAGAACAATAATATAAATCATAATAGTGATAATAATGATACTGATGATGATGATGATAGTAATAATCATAATAGTGATAACAAGTATGATAATAGTAATATAATAACAATGGCAATAATAATAATGATAATTATAATGGTAATACTGGTAATGAAAATGACAACTGTAGAAATAACAAAAAGAAAATAACAATGTTGATAATATTGATAACAGTGATAATAAAAACAATGATAGTAATAACATTTATTGTGATAATAATAATGATAATAATAATAATAATAATAATAATAATAATAATGGTAATTATACCAATAATAATAATAGTAATGATGATGATGGTGATAATGATAACGATAATCATCATACTGATGATAGTGAAATAGTAATAATCATAATTAGAACAATGGTGAAAGTAATAATACAATTAATAATACTAATGATTATACCGGTAATGATTATAATCAGTGGTAATATAGTGATAATAATGATAATATAAATAATAATGATAATGATATCATTAACAATGATAATGATACTGATAATGATAACAATAATAGTTATTCTTATGATAATGATGATATTAGTAATAATGATAATAACACTGATGATAATAATGACAATTACAACAATAATGATAGCAATAATGATAATAATGATAGCAATAATATTGATTAGTATAAGAATAAGAATGATTGATATGATAATGATAATAATAATAATGATAAAATCAATAACGATAATATTGAAAATTAAATATAATGATAAAGACAACAATTGTAATGATAATGATAACAGCAGTATGAATAGTGATTATATTTATCATCCCTCAATAACTACCGTAGATTATAATGGATATTAGTAAAGTAATTATTTATTAATTATAACAAATGTGGTATTAGTAGTAAAATATAAGTAATAAGATTAATAGCTGAAGTTGTCGATGGCATTAATAGTAACTGATGTAGTCTTCAGTAGTAATATTATAATACCAATAAACTCATTCATAAAATTACGAATATTTGTAGTAATTGTAGGAATAATCATCACAGTAGGCGATAATGATATAAATATACGACATAAATAGAGATATTTTTAATAACTTGAGATATTGGTAATAAATAGCATTGTTGACTATTCAGTATGTATGTGTATGTTTTGTGTAGATCGGTTTTTTATCCCCGTAATATCCTCTGTTTGAACGACCAGCTATTTCCACGCTTACTCGCTATCCTTTAAAGTTGAACAAGGGTTTATAACGCACACATACACGCACACACACGCGCGCACACACACACACACACACACACACACACACACACACACACACACACTCACTCACAGACTTAATCGTACCCTATCGTATCGAAGAACCCACACAACCATCCCTTCAAAAACAAACAATAAATAAACAAAAACAAAAATACTTCTACCATCCTTACTAAAAATAAAAATAATAAAAACATAAAAACTTGAGGCATGAATGGCCGCCCACAAAGCAGAATCCAAAACCTTCATGCCGTTCCCAATTCCCCAAAGTGTCTATAAAATGCAGGGTGTTGGAACCTCTTGGGAACGCGAGATATTGTGGTTTCGTGTTGCGCATTTGTTTTCATCTGGAGAGACAGAAAACGGGAACGCCGTATTCGATCGCGGACTAGCTTGAAGAAGAGGGAGAGAGAGAGAGGGAGAGGGAGGGAGCGAGAGAGAGAGAGAGAGGGAGGGAGGGAGGGAGAGAGAGAGATGGGGGGGAGGGAGGGGATGCGAGAGAGAGAGAGATGGGGGGGGAGGGAGGGGAGGAGAGAGAGAGGGATGGGGGGGGGGGGAGGGGGAGGAGAGAGAGAGAGGGAGGGAGGGAAGGACAAAGAGAGAGGGGAGAGGGAAAGGGAGGGAGAGAGGAGAAAAAGAAAAGGGAAGAAGCAAAAGAAGAAAATGAAAAAAGAGAGAGAGATGAATATAGATGTAGAATAGAATAAAGAAAAATAAAGAAAATGAGAAAAAAAGGGGGGAGGGGTAGATTGGGTATCAGGTATAAGGTACGAGAGATGAAGAATGGGGCATAGGGTGAGAAAGAGAAAGACAAATTCAGAAATTAAAAAAAAAAGATAAAAAGAAAATTAAAATAAAACCGAACTTTTAAGACAGAGGGAATTTTACGGAAAGAAAATGGAAGCGTAGAATGGGTCATAAAGAATAAATTGAAAAACGAATGAGATGGAAAAGGAATAAAGGAAATAAAGG
The DNA here is from genome assembly GCF_042767895.1 of Penaeus vannamei. NCBI lineage: Eukaryota > Metazoa > Arthropoda > Malacostraca > Decapoda > Penaeidae > Penaeus > Penaeus vannamei. Next base: position 52,967,317 of record NC_091552.1, read on the forward strand.
TAGGAAGAGAAAGGTGCAAAACTTTTACCTGATTTTTTAAGTTAGAGATTTCGGAAATAAGAAAAGTGGGGATAATTTGGGGGCATGGGGCATTCAGGATGTTAATATGAGACATGCCATAAAGAAAGAAGGAGGAAGAAGCAGAAAAATGAAGAAGAAAAGGAAAATATATATAGATAGATAGATATAGAGTATAAATGGTGTTTGAAACCTAGTTTAAGACGTTTTAAAATCTATATCATGTTTTTAAAATATCACAATTATACATGAAAATATGTTCCCAAAACAAATAGTGTAATACAACTTAAAACAGAATAAACAAAAAAAGTAATAATAATTAAAAAAAAAAAAGCATATAAACGTCTAAATGCGCAACAGAAAGCGCGCTAAAATACAAGAAAGAACAAATCGACTGAAAAATTCAGTTAATAAGAAATACCATATAAATGTCCCAAATTTCAGCGAGAAGTCAGCAGTAAGTGAAGGATAAAAGAAACGAATGGTACTATTTCTTAGTAAATTAGTTTGTATTTGTGAAATTTTGGAAATACCTTGCTTATTTTTCGATTTAATTTTATGCTCTTACTCTCTCCTTTCTGTTTTTTTCGTGCTATGTTCTTACTTTTTATTATCATTTGCTTAATTATTATTTACTTGTTTATTACTTATTGACTTGTTATGGCACCAGTTCGGTTTCCCTTTTTGATATTTCAGAATTTCATTTTTCTCCATTTCTCTCTCTTTTATATCGTTATTACTTCATTTATTTTGTTTTTCGTCTTTCCCGTTTTATCGCTCATTTTCTCTCCTTTCCCACCCTCAAAATTAATCACAAATCATCAATTATTGATTATTAATCAACAGTTATTAGATATTAGTTATTTGCTATTAATTCACTTGTCGCCTTCACTATTTTTTAATTCATTTTCTCTCTTGTTTCCCTAATTATCAATTATTGATTATGAATTATTATCATTATCTGTTGCTATCAATAATTATCATTTATTAATCCACTTGTGTTTCTTTTCTTTTCTTTTTCTTCGTTTTCTTTCTTTCTTTCTTTCTTTTTTTACTAATTTTCCCTTTTTTTATTATTGTATTTTCCTTTTTTAATATTTTTTCGTTTATTTTCTCATGTATTTCCCTAATTATCAAATATTGATTATAAATCATTATCTTTCTTTCCTTCTATCTTTGTTACTTTGTTCGACTTAATTTAATTCAATAATTATGAGCATTAGTTTTACTTGTCACTTTCATAATAATTTTCTCGTTTATGTTCTTTTCTCCCCTTCCTTAATTATTCAATATAAATTATCAATTCATATGTTACCAATAGATATTAGATATCATTTCTAATCATTATTTATTAATTGACTCATTCTAATTATCATCTTCATCATTTTTCCTTTCATTTTTTCTCCGATATTCCCGTGATTATCAAAATTATCATCATTATTATTCATTATCAATAATTATCATTTATCAATTCACTTATTTTACTTTCCATCATCATCATCATCAATAATCATCACCTGTTTTATCTATCACTTTCATCATTTTCACTTTCATTTTTTTCTCTCCTCTTCTCCCCTCATTCATCACTCAGTCCTCCTCATCTTACCTCCTTTTACGACTCTCATTCATCATTATTTGTTCATTCATGCCAAGGTACATTTACTCACTCACTATAAGGTACAATCACTCATTATTATTTATATTCTGCATTTTCGTGGCTTCTTAACTGTAAAGTATAGAGGACTATATATGTGTATATTTATGTATGTATGTATATATTTATTTATAAAGATAGAGATATAGATAATAGATAGACAGATAGATACAAATACATTTACACACGCACACGCCACGTCTACTGTCTATCTATTTATGTATTTCTCTCTCACTCTATCTATCTATATATCTCTATCCATCTATCTATGCTCATATATCTATCTATCTATCTATATCTTGTCTATATATCTGTTTGTATGTTTATCTATCTATCCCTATGTGTGTTGCCGATGTGTGTGTGTGTGTGCGTGTACGTGTGTGTGTGTGTGTGTGTGTGTACGTGTGTGTGTGTGTACGTGTATATGCTAAGATACCTAATTCACGCACGTTCGAAATTCAGATCTCTCGTCCAGTCACGTTCCACAATCTTCCCTTTTCTTCCCCCCAAAAAACGAAAAAAAACTAAAAACACCCAAAAAATTTTTAAAAAAAAGGAAAAACATATATACCAGGACCTCCCCTCCTCTTCCCCCCTCCCCTCCCCTCCCCCCCTCCCCTTCCCCTTCATCCGATTCATCACTCAAAAGCTAAAACCCGCGCGCGTTCGGATACACGAGGGGGAAGCCAAAGCCGGTAGTCCGGAGGGAGGGAATATTTTAACCGAATCCGCGCGGAGAGAAGCGGCTAATGTAAAATGGATGTAACAAATCAGAACACAAGAATAAAAAAAAGGAACGATCTATTTATGCAAGAAGGGAACTTAGAGACCCTTTCATTTTGGCCATTGTGAGGACGGTGGGACGATGGTGATCCTTACGCCGGGCGGGTATAAGGATCAGAATTCGGTGGGATCTTCGAGCGTGGCGGGGTTTCGGGGTGGAGTTATGCCCTTCTGGCTCGGAATTCGGAGACAGGCGGGTAAATGATGATAATGGCGAGGGGAGGGAGGGAGAGGAGAGGGGGGAGGGGAGGGAGGGGAAAATAGACAGAGAGGGAGGGAGAGGAGAGGGGGAGGGCGGGAGGAGAAGGAGAGAGAGAGAGGACGAGGAGGGAGGAGAGAGGGGAAAAGAGAGAGAGAGAGGGGGGAGGAGAGAGGGGAGAGGGGAGTGGGGACGGAGGAGAGAGGGAGGGGAAAAGAGAGAGAGAGAGAGAGGAACGGGCGAGGGGAATGGGAGGGAGAGGGAGGGAAGGACGATGAAATGGAGTGTGAGGGGGGAGGGAGGGAAGGACGATGAAATGGAGTGTGAGGGGGGAGGGAGGGAAGGAAAAGGAAGAGAGGGAGAGACGGGGTGAGAGGGAAGGGCAAAGGTAGGGAAGTGAGAGAGAGTAAAGGAAGGAGGGCGGAAGTGAGGTTGCTAAAGGAGGAGGGGAAGTGAGGGAGTAGGGGAGGAGGAGAGAGAAAGGGAAGAAGATAAAAATGAGGAAGAGGGAGGGAGAAGTGGGGATAACGAGGGAAGAGAGAAGGGGTAGAGACAGGGAGAGAGAAAGGAAGGAGGAGAAGTAAAGGTAGAAAGGTAAAATAATGAGGAATAAAAAGAAGAAGACGAAGAAGAAGGGGAAGGTAGGAGGGAAGATAAAAGGGAAAAACGAAGGAAAGTAAACAGAAAAGGGAAAAGTAAAGGAAGGGTAAAGCAGGAAGGAAAATAGTGTAAGACAGGAGTGAATAAAGAGAAGTTAAACGAAAGAAGGGGAGAAAGGGGATAATAATAAATATAAGAAGATGAGGAGAAGGGAAAGGGAAAGAGATACGATGAGAGAAGTGGTAGGGAGGAAGGAATAAAGGAAGAAAAAAGACAGATTGATAAAATGTGAGAGGAGGGGAAGTAGAGAGTAGTTAGGAATATGGTCTCAAGAGAGAGGGTAGGAGAGAAGAACCAATAGGGAAATACGCTAATGTGAAAGATTCCTATTATAATTAATACTTATCAACACTAAGTAGAATTATTACTATTAACACACTTTATCCAAAATTTTGTACAATTGAACAACGAGTAGGTTTGCGTGTACAAATGATTCTTATTCTTTTGGACTGAGTACCTGTCCGATATCCTATTCAAAAACAATTATAATATATACCTTATGCCACTGATGACTTGATATGCGAAGGCACATATGTTTTGTCAGTAGTGTTTAAAATGTGAAGAAATTCCATTATTTGTAATTAACAAAATTCTGTATTTGTTAATTACACAAAAGGTAGGTTATATTCCTTCTGATGGTGATAATGATAAGAATGGTAATTATTATGATTATCATTATTATTATTATCATCGTTGTTAGCGATATATGTGTCATGATTAGTATCTTCATTATTATTATCATTATTATTATTGTCGTTGTTGTTTTGTTATTATTATTATTATTATTATTATTATCATTATGAGAATTATTATTATTATCATCGTTATTATTATCATCATTATTGTTATCAATATTATTATTGTTATCAATATTATTATTATCATCATCATCATCATTATTATTATTATTATTATTATTATTATTATTATTATTATTATTATTATTGTTGTTGTTGTTGTTGTTGTTGTTGTTGTTGTTGATATTATTATTATTATCATTATTATTATTATTATCATTATCACTATCAATGTTATTGGTATTATCATTATTATCATTTTCTTTATTATTATTATCATTATTATTATTATTATTATCAGCATTATTTTAATCACCATTATTAGAGAAGGAAGACGGACAGACAGACAAAGACAGACAAAACGAACCACATAACGACACAAAACAACAAAAACAGAAACAAAACAAAACAAAAAAATAATCAAGCAGAAACAAAACACCCATGAATAAATAAATGAAAAAAAACGGAGACACGAAGACACACAAATGTAAATATAAATAAAATACCTGCTTCCTCATATAGACAATAGTTCACCTTCGTCTTCAATGTCCTGGAAGCGAAGAGAGAGAAAAAGTTTTTTTTATGTAAAAATCGCAGAGGAATAAAGTTAAGGTTGGAACTACAATTTTGTATTAAGGTCCCCGCTGACAGAGAGAGAGAAATAAAGGGAGTGGGAAGGAGGGAGGGAGAGAAATAGAGGGAGTGGGAAGGAGGGAGGGAGAGAAATAGAGGGAGTGGGAAGGAGGGAGGGAGGGGGAGAGAGAGAGAGAGAGAGAGAGAGAGAGAGAGAGAGAGAGAGAGAGAGAGAGAGAGAGAGAGAGAGAGAGAGAGAGAGAGAGAGAAGAGGAGGAAGGGAGGGAGAGAGAGAGAGAAATAAAGGGAGTGGGAAGGAGGTAGGGAGAGAAATAGAGGGAGTGGGAAGGAGGGAGGGAGGGAGAGAAATAGAGGGAGTGGGAAGGAGGGAGGGAGGGAGGGAGAGAGAGAGAGAGAGAGAGAAATAGGAAGGAAAGGAGGAAGGGAGGGAAATAGAGGGAGAGGGAAGGAGGGAGGGAGGGAAATAGAGGGAGAGGGAAGGAGGGAGGGAGAGAAATGGTAGGAGTGGGATGAAGGGAGAGAGGGAGGGAGGGAGAGAAAGAGAGAAATAGAGGAAGGGAGAGAGTGAGAAATAGAAGGAGGAGGGAGGGAGGGAGGGAGGAAGAGAAATAGAGGGAAAGAGAAAGATAGAGGGAGAGGGAAGGAAGGAGGGAAGGGGGGAGGAAGAGAGAGAAAGAAGAGGAAAGGGAAGAAGAGAAGGGAGAGAGAAATGAAAGAGCGGGAAAGGAGAGATAGATTCAACGGACGACAACGAGGGAAAGAGATGAAAGAGAGAGACAGAAAATCGAGAAGAGAGGAAGAAAATAAAATAAGAGATAGGGACGAGAAATCAATCAAGATGTCAAGCAAAGACAATTCTCTCTCTCTCCCTCTCCCTCTCATACCTCCTACACCATTTTTACCTCACCTCTCTCTCTCTCTCTCTCTCTCTCTCTCTCTCTCTCTCTCTCTCTCTCTCTCTCTCTCTCTCTCTCTTTATCTCTCTCTCCCTCTCTCTCTTTCCTCCTCTTCCTCCTCCTCCTCTCTTTCTCCTCCTCTCCTCCTCCTCCTCCTCCTCCTCCTCCTCCTCCTCCTCCTCCTCCTCCTCCTCCTCTCTCTCTCTCTCTCTCTCTCTCTCTCTCTCTCTCTTTCTCTCTCTCTCCTCCTTCCTCCTCCACTTCCCTCCTTTCTTAATAACCATAAGAATCACAGCAGTTTCTCTCCTTGGATTTGTACCCTGAGAAACGCGCACAGAAGGACAACTTTAGAATGAATTTTCTATTTTATGACAGGAACTCCAAAGCCCGTTTCATAATGCCAGGAGAATATTTTGCCAAGAAATTGTACTCAAGATTGGTTGTTATTGTGGTTGTGGTGTTAATGTTTTTGGGTTGTTGTTATTAATGTGGTTGTCATTGTCGTTTCTAGTGGTATTGTTAGTTATTGTTAATGTTATCATTGTTATTATTGTTGCTATTTCGTGTTTTTTTTCAATTCTCGTTTTTATTGTTATCTTTTTTTATCATCATTGTCATTATTGTATTTTTTTATTATTATTGTTATTATTATTTCTACTATAATTTTTATTTTTACTATCATTATCACCATTATTTTTATCATTATTATTGTTACTATCATTTTTATTATTATTGCTATTATTATTATTATTGTTATTATTATTATTGTTATTATTATTATTACAATTATCATTATCATCATTATTTGTATCATCACTACTACTAGTACTGCTATCGCCATTATCATTACTTTTACCATTAGTATTGTCATCATTACCATCATTATCATCGTCACTGTTATAGTATCAATTATCATTATCATCGTTGTCGTTGTTATTATTGTCGTTATCATTTTCAGCAGCAGTTGTAGGGTTGTAGAGGGTAATAGCTGTTTTTTTTTTCTTATTCTTCTCCTTCTTCTTCTTCTTCCCCTTCTCCATCTCCTTCTCTTTCTCTTTCTCTTTCTCTTTCTCTTTCTCTTTCTCTTTCTCTTTCTCTTTCTCTTTCTCTTTCTCTTTCAATTTCTCTCTCCTTTTCTTTCTCTTTCTCCTTCTCCTTCTCCTTCTCCTTCTCCTTCTCCTTCTCCTTCTCTTTCTCCTTCTCCTTCTCCTTCTCCTTCTCCTTCTCCTTCTCCTTCTCCTTCTCCTTCTCCTTCTCCTTCTCTCTTTCCTTCTCTATCTCCTTCTTCTTCTTTTCTTTTCTTTTTTTAAGATAATGGAAAAATAAATAAATCGGTTAATTTCCATTCCGTAAAACGAAATAGAGAGAAGTTGATATGAAGAAAGAATTACATCTTTACATTCCTTCATTCTTAATATTTACATCCACAAATTATAGTAAGAATGATAATGATAGCAATGATAAATAATATTGAAATGATATGCTGTTGATAATGATGATAACAGTAATAATGATAATAATAATAATAATAATAATAATAATAATAATAATAATAATAATAATAATAATAATAATAATAATAATAATAATAACAATAATGATTACAATATAATAATAGATAATAATAATGATAATAACAATAATGATTACAATATAATAATAGATAATAATAATGATAACAACAATGATACTGATAATAACAATAATGATAATAATATAATACCAGATAATAATAATGATAATAAAAATAATTAATAGGTAATAATAATAATAGTGATATTAATAATAGTGATGATAATAATAATAAAACAACAGTAATATTAATAACAACAACAATAATAATGAAACACAGCTTATTCAATAATCTTTATTCTCTTTACCAATACAAACCACATCATAACAAACTGCTTGCTTGTTCTCACCTGCTGGACCTCACCACACAAACGGCCGCTTGTGGAGTGAGTTGTGGTTAAACTCATCTTGCTGGTGCCACATCTGAACGAATTATTATTAGTAATTATCATTTTTAGCTTGTTTATTTCTCGTATTCAAAGGCTTGGTTAAAAATTGAGGTGATTTGGTATAATCCTTTTGAGATCGAATTTAGTGTCTGATTCGAAACCTTGGATAAATTTTAGATGATTTCTTGTAAGGTTGTTAAGTACAAGAGGTATGAGTGAGAATGGATATCTTCACAATACAAGAGATGTATTTTACCGGTTTCGATTCTATACATGTGTATTTCTGGCGGAGATGGAATCGAAACCGGTCAAATACATCTCTTGTATTGTGAAGATATCCAGTCTCATTCATACCTTTTTCTACATTTGTCAGCATGGATACGGTTCAAGGTTGTTAAGTTTTGGTATAATTGGAACAAGGTCGTGATGTTGTGTTGTATTATTAGCATTGAAGTTTTAGGATAAAATACAGGAATGGCATATTGTATGCTAGATACTACATATTTATACCACATGTTGTACGGCTATAATCTATATACATGCTATAGTGATGTAAGTTATAAGCTTTTTATATTATAGAGATAGCCCCTTCATAAAAGTTAAACTAATCAGGTTTGATCTTATAGATACATAGTTAATCCATAAAACGTAACCTAACCTAGCTTTTAATCTATAAAGATATATTCACTTCATAAAACAACCAAATCTAGCCTTTATATATATATATATATATATATATATATATATATATATATATATATATATATATATATATATATATATGTATGTATATATATATATATATATATATATATATATATATATATATATATATATATATATATATATATATATATATATATATATATATATATATATATATTACCTCTCAGGTTATAGAGATATACCGTCACATCATAAAATTCATCCAAACTTAAACCCCTTTATTCACCACCCATGAATAAGGAAATCATACATATATATATATATATATATATATATATATATATATATATATATATATATATATATATATATATATATATACATATGTACGAAAAAAAACTAGTTAAATACCTCCTCATAGTCTCCAAAACGAGGTCCATGAAACCCGAACACAGCAGGAGGTTGAAGATCATACACAAATTGCAGCAGAGGATTGCGTGGAGGAACTGTAGTTGGCGGACCGGAGAAGAACCTGATTTGTGAATGAATGAATGAGTTGGTGAAACAGACTCTATTGCTGAATAAAATGAATGAATGAGTTGGTGAAATAGACTTTACCGCTGAATAAGATGAATTAATGAGTTGGTGAAATAGACTCGAATGAATGAGTTGGTGAAAATAGACTATACTGTTGAAGAGGATGAATGAATGAGTTGGTTAAATAGACTCTATTGCTTGAAAAGGATGAATGAATGAGTTGGTGAAAATAGACTCTATTGCTTGAAAAGGATGAATGAATGAGTTGGTTAAAGAGACTCTATTGTTTGAATAGGATGAATGAATGAGTGAAATAGAATATGCTGCAGAATAGAACCGTTTATTTTTTATTGGAATAGGATGAATTGTGAATAGGATGATTTGTGAATGAATGAATGAGTTGGTGAAATAGACTGTATTGCTTGAAAAGGATGAATGAATGAGTTGGTAAAATAGACTATACTGTTGAAGAGGATGAATGAATGAGTGAAATAGTATCTGCTGCAGAATAGAACCTTTTTTTTTTTTTGGAATAGGATGAAACGGTTAGTAAAATAGACTATATTGTTGAATTAGATGAGTGAATGAATGAATTAGCTGGTGAAATAGACTCTAAGGCTCGTTGAACAGGACCGGATTTTTGGAAAAGGTTGAATGAGTTAATAAAATAGACTCTATGGCTGAATAGGATGAATTAATGAATTGGTGAAATAGACTCTACTGCTGAATAGGATGAATGAATGAGTAAAATAGATTCTACCTCTGAATAGGACGTGTGTTTTGGACTAGGATGAATGAATGGGTTATTAAAATAGACTCTATCGTTGAATAGGATGAATGAACAAGTAAAATAGACTCAACCTTTGAATAAGACATGAGTTTTGTAAAAGGATGAATGAATGAGTTAGTAAACTAGAATCTACTGCTGAATAAGATGAGTGAATATGTAAAATAGTCTGCAGAATAGAACCGTTTTTTTTTTATATAGGATGACTGGGTTAGTAGAATAGACTAATGCTGAATAGGTTGAGTAAATGAATGAGC
>NC_091552.1:52992125-52994625 GCF_042767895.1 Penaeus vannamei
CCCTATAGCGACCACCTTATCAACCACCGCACTCCCTTATAGCGACCACCTTATCAACCACCCAACCCCCTTCTAGCGACCACTCCCTTATAGCGACCACCCAACCCCCTTATAGCGACCACCTTATCAACCACCCAACCCCCTTCTAGCGACCACTCCCTTATAGCGACCACACCCCTATAGCGACCACCTTACCCACCACCTCACTCCCTTATAGCGACCTTGTGGTTCTCCAGCAGGAAGATGTACCTCCCGAGGTCGCTGACGTTGTGCTCCAGGAAGTCCCTCTTATGGCGAGTGGCGTTTGTCTCGCACACCACAGGGAGGGACTGGAGCTGCCGCTGCGCCTCCTTCAGGTTCTCGCGCAGGCCCTGTGGGGAGTGGGGTGTGGGTGATGGGTGGGGGGTGAGGGGGGGGTAGGGTGAGGGAGTGGGGGGTGAGTGGGGGTGAGAGTGTGGGAAGGAGGGGGAGGGGGGATGGGGGGGAGAGTGAGGGAGTGGAGGTGAGGGAGGGAGGTAGGGAGTGGGGCGGGAGGGAGTGGGGGAGTGGGGGGAGAGGGAGGGGGGGAGTGGGAGAGTGGGGGAGGGGAGGAGGGGTTGATGTTGTAGTTATTGTTGGTTTTTGTTATTATTATTGTTGTTTCTATTGTTGCTATACTCTTTATAATTATCATTATAACTATTATTATTGTCATTCTCATTATTATCATTATTATCAATCATGACCATGAACATTATCCTAATCGTTATTTTTGATATTAATATTGTTGTTGTTAACGTTATTATTATCACTACTGCTACAACTATTGCTGTTTTTGTAGATGTTGTTATTGTTATTAACATTATTGCTTTGATTAGTAAGGCAGTTATTATTATTATCAGTATTAATATTGTTATCTTTACTATTCTTATTATCATTATCATTATCATTATCATCATTAGTATTAGTATTAGTTATTATTATTATTATTACTATTATTATCATTATCATTATAATAATTATTATTATTACCATTATTATTATCATCATTAGTAGTATTATTATCACTACTGTTATCATCATTATAATTACTATTATCCTCATTATCATATTTATTATTATCATTATCATATTTATCATTATTATTATCATATTTATCATTATTATTATCATATTTATCATTATTATTATCATATTTATCATCATTATTATCATATTTATCATTATTATTATTATCATCATTATCACAACTGCTACTATTAATCCTATCATCATTATAATCATTTCATATGTGGGGGGGGGGTATTAATTTTTTTATATCATGACCTTTTTCTTTTCCATCTAATGGAAGAAATTAATATTTTCTTTCTCTCACTGAAGGAAAAAATGCGTTTTAAATGAGAACCAGGTAACTGATAATGATTATGATAGTGATAATGATAATGATAAGGGTCATAATAATAATAATATGGATAGTGATAATGATAATGGATAATGATTATAATGATAGCAATAATGGGGATAATAATAATAATAATGATAATTATAATGATAATAATAATGATAATAATAATAATAATAATAATGATAATAATAATAATAATGATAATAATGAAAATTATTTATAGTATTGGTAATGAGGATAATGATGATAGTAATAGTGATAATAATAATGATAATAATAATAATAATAATTATAATGATAATGACAGTAATAATAACGATTACAATAATTATGATAATAAAAGTAATAATAATGATAATAATAATGATAATCATAACAATAACAATAATACTGATAATAATTATATTAATAGTAATACTGATAATAATACAGATAGTGATAGTGCTGAAAATAATGATAAAAATGATAATAATATAATAGTAATAGTGTTACTAATAATAACAACAACAATAATAATAATGATAGTAATAATTGTAATAATAATAATAATAATAATAATAATAATAATAATAATAATAATAATAATAATTCTTATTTGCTTTTATCCCCTGGTTGAAAAAATAGTTTTTCTTTATAACAGAAACTTTTTTTTGTATTACGTAAGTCCCTGATAAAGAAAAAAAATGTTTTTGTCCAGATCATTATGACAAGAAACATGTTTTTATTTCGTGTTAGACCTTGGTGTGTGCGTGTGCTTGTGTGTGTGTGTGTGTGTGTGTGAGTGTGTGTGTGTGTGTGTGTGTGTGTGAGTGTGTGTGTGTGTGTGTGTGTGTGTGTGTGTGTGCGTGTGAGTGTGTGTGTGTGTGTGTGTGTGTGTGTGTGTGTGTGTGTGTGTGTGTGTGTGTGCGTGTGCTTGTGTGTGTGTGTGTGTGTGCGTGTGTGTGTGTGTGTGTGTGTGTGTGTGTGTGTGTGTGTGTGTGTGTGTGTGTGCGTGTGTGTGTGTGTGTGTGTGTGTGTGTGTGTGTGTGTGTGTGTGTGTGTGTGTGTGTGCGCGCGCGTGTGTGTGTGTGTGTGTGTGTGTGAGTGTGTGTGTGTGTGTGTGCGTGCGTGTGCTTG